>NC_053392.1:107442320-107569820 GCF_905171765.1 Bufo bufo | reverse complement strand
ATGAGGAGACATGAGAGGAGGGTGAGGTGTGGCTAATGAGCAGCAGCACTGGTATGCAGTGGCGTTGCACCGGGTGCAAAATTTTAGGGGGCGCCAGCAGGGCCACACTACCAATTAGGCAAAGTGAGGCGATCGCCCCAGGTGGCGCAGCCCTGCTCACAAGTGGCGGCGGCAGGTCACAGGGAGATGAGCGCTGCAGCCTGTCTGCAGCCTATCAGATGCCGATGCAGGCGGCACAATGACGTCATCGCGCCGCCTTAGCCGTACAGCGCGGGACACAGGCCGGAAGAGGCCTGCATCGCATCACTGCCATGGAGGTAACTATAAGTGTTTATTTTGTCGTATGGTACAATACTGGCTACTGGCATATGATTGGGGGGCCATCTATGGGGTGTACTTGTTACTGGCACATGATTGGGGGCACTTGTTACTGGCACATGATTGGGGGCCATCTATGGGAGCACTTCTTACTTGCACATGATTGGGGGCCATCTATGGGAGGCACTTCTCACTGGCACATGATTGGAGGGCATCTATGGGGACACAACTTACTGGCACATTATTGGGGGGCACTGTGGGGGCATCTATGGGGGAACATCTTACTGGCACATTATTGGGGGGCACTATGGGGGCACTTCTTACTGGCACATTATTGGGGGGCACTAAAGTGGCACTATGGGGCCACTTCTTACTGGCACATTATTGGGGGCATCTACTGAGGCCACAAAGAAGGAGTATTTTGTATGGGGGGCTCTGTATAGGGGCATTTTATACTGGGGCACATTATGGTGGGTACTATGGGGAAGGGGAGAGAGGAGTACTATGGGGTCATCTACGGGGCACTAAGAAGGGGTATTTTATACTTGAAAATTAGGGGGGAAACTGAGGGCATCTACTGGGGCACTATATATGGGGCATTTTATACTGGTACATTATGCGGGGCACTAGGAGGAAGGGGGAAGAGGAGCACTATGGGGTATTTTATACTGGCACATTATGGGGGTGTTCTGCCAAATCTCTATACCTTGCGAAAAGTCTATACCGGAAGTGACGCGGCCGCACAGGAATCAGCTGGAGGAGGGTGTGCGAGGCACGATAGAAGTTCTTTGTACACCGCGGGGTATAGAGATTTTGCAGCGCAAAATGATTTATCAGATCTCCCTACCCCTGAGTGCGCAGGCGCCCACAAATCATCATTTGCAGTTCATCCTTACCGCAGAGCTGAGAATTATTACTAGGGGGAACATGATTACTAGTATGGGCACTATGGGAGCATTATTACTTCTGGGGCACAGTGGAGACATGTTGGGTGCACTGTAGGAGCACTATTACTACCATGTGTGCTCTAGCAGAGAATTATTCCTATTAGTGGGACTTTTGGGAGCACTATTACTGTGGGGGCACCTTGGCACAGTATCAGCTTACCACAATTATTTTTGGGGGACGTTATGTTTACACTATTAGTGTCAGGGGCCCTATTTGCTGGGCGCAGTTATTTTAGGGCAGTGTGTGCCAATAATTATTCAAGGGCACTATCTGCATGGTACTACTATTATCAGGGGGTTTATCTGTTTCTGCAGTATAATATTGGGGAGCACGGCAGGCAGAGTATTGGGGGATGGTAGGATGATTTGTTCAGAAGATGGGAGGATGATGGAAAATAGTAAACTGCAGAGACGAGAAATGGCTGAAAAATGGTGGTCTGGTCTGAAAGGAGAAGATGAGGAAAGAGAACATCTACATCAAAGGAGATGTCACTAGATGTAAGAGGTATGTGCGCTGTATTACCCTGTATGTTCTGTAGTGATGGGAGGGTGGATATAGAATTTGGCCCACATTGTAGCAGCCCGGCCCCAGACCTCTGTTCACACTGTGCGTGTTCTGAATTCTGGGGGCTCACACCCATCTACTACATTATCTGTATTCAGAGAGTTATTACCGTGTTATCTGTGGTGTTACATAGGACTGCAGGTGATATCTACTACATTATATGTAAAAAGGTGCGTGGCCAAAGGTTGGGTGGGGGGGGTGCAATACTTGGCTTGCCCCGGGTGCTGGCAACCTACGCTACGCCACTGCCTCCTGCTTGTTCAGCCTTGCTCTTGGATTGGGCAGCAGCTCTCATGAGCAATGCTGGCCAATCTGTGGGCATCAGGTAGTCTGACATACCCCCGATAAAACAAACAAAAAAGACGCTAGTGTGGACATTTCCTTAACCTGTTAAGCCATCATGATATAACTGTACATCATAGATAGACTTGTATTACATCATGGAGCTCACAGGGGGCACAGGAGCTGTGTCTGATAATAGATACCTCCCATCCCGGTCTTTTGACGCCATCCCTAGATATTGAGGCGAATAATATTTTGTAGAATATTCATCCTATATTCGCGAATTCGTATATTCGTTATATTCTACATTCTTTTTGTTTTACGCGGAAATCGGCAAGGTAATGATCGGTTAATACTCGAATATTGCATGCTCAATACAGGCGTGGGTCAAAAACTAATATATAGCTCTATAGAATCCCTTCGTTATTAGAATATTTGTCATTTTTTCCATCTGAACACATGATTCCTTGCTGCTTCTTGCTTGTGGGCTAATGAGTCATTGGCCCACAAGCAACTTAAGCAGGGAGGAATCATGACTTCAGATGGAAAAAAATGCCGAATATTCAAAAAAATGAATATATAGCACTATATTCAATAAAGTGCTATATATTCGTAATGACGAATATTCATAATTTTTTTTCCTAAAGTCATGATTCCTCCCTACTTAAGTTGTATGTGGGCCAATGACTCATTGGCCAACAAGCAAGAAGCAGCAAGGAATCATGTGTTCAGATGGAAAAAAAATTACGAATATTCGTCATTACGAATATATAGCACTATATTCTAAATATTCGCGAATTCTCGAAAGGCCGATATTCGAGATTAAAATTTGCTATTCGAATATTCGCGCTCAACACTAGTGAATAACCACCACAGCATCTCATGATTAAACAGATGATATGGGAAAGCTACCTTTGTCCAGACTGCCCCCTCGTAAATATAATCACATGGGTACGGGTAGCCAGGGGGCCTAACCATGCCAAGCCTGCCATAGCTGTATGTCTATAGGGCCTTGCAGAGGGCATGGTTTAATTGATTGCCTGTCAGTTTTAGACTGACAGATGATAATGCTTTGGTATACTTAGCATACACAAGCGCTATCACAGCAATAAAAAAATTGCAATGTGAAGTTCCCTAGTGGGACTAAAAATATTAAACACATATTTTAAAAAGTTTTTTAATCCCTTCCCGACGATCTAAAATAAATTTTCATCAGCTGTCAGTGTATTTAAAGACGGTGCCCGCTCGCTAGAGCCATAGCCCCCGGGTGCCTGCTGTCTTAAACAGCAGGCTCTCGGGGCTAATGTAAGCAATCGAAGATAACATCGATCACATACATTTAACCCCTAAGATGTGACCACGGCATCTGAGAGCTCAAAAACCGGGAGTGTGCGCTCCTGGACGTGCATCGGCACCCCTTAGAAAGAATTGGGGGAACTGAAGGGTGTGTGCAGAAGCCTCAGTCCTCTTGAATGATCTGAGGCTGCCTCACCTAAGTTCCTATAGAGAGCCTGCCTGAGACAGGGCTCTATAGAAAAGCAATACAATTCTCATAGGCTGGGTTCAGACCTGAGCGTATTTGATATGCGCGTTTAACGCGTGTTTTCATCGCGCGTTTTTATGCGCGTTTTTTGCAATAGTAAACGTGCGTTTGACGCGCGTTTGTGTGATTGACTGCAGTGTCCTATGGCCACAAACGCGCGTCAAAACGCCCCAAAGAAGCTCAAGAACTTGTTTGAGCGTAGGGCGTTTTTCAGCGCGTTCAAACGCGCTGTAAAACGCTCAAGTGAGAACCAGGGCCATAGGGAAGCATTGGTTTTCATGTGTTGAGCGTTTTACAGCGCGTTTGAACGCGCTGTAAAACGCTCAAGTGTGAACCCAGCCTTAGACTCCAATGCTAATGCTTTGGAGTCTATGAGAAAAGCAATCTAATGATTGCTTGTTCAAGTTCCCTAGGGGAACTATAGAAAAGTGTTAAAAAAAAAAAAAAAAAAAGTTTTTAAAAATATAAGAAAAAATATATAAAAGTTCAAATCACCTCCCTTTCCCCAGAATTAAAATAAAAACACATAAACAATTAAAAAAATAAACATCATGGGCATCGCTGTGTGCAGATTGTCAGATTGCCCATACTATTAAAATATAACAATATTTATCCCATACTGCCTTCCAAGGTACCACTTGCAACCGAGCCAGAGTTCGGGAAATGTTTTTTTTTACAGTAGAAATTGATTTCTGAAGTTATTATGTGAAGTCTCGCGAGACTTTGCAAAGTAATAATTTCGGCTCATAGGAGCCAATACATTCTAATACTGTACTAGGTTTTATGCGAACCGTCTTTGGATGTTTTATCCGAAGTCGATTCGCTCATCCCTATTCACTACGCATAGGAAACGCTGTAAAACCAAACCCATAAAACTGTGGCGCAATTGTGTTTTTTTTTATAATTCCACTCTATTTGGAATCTTTTTCCCCGCTTCCCACTACATTGTATGCAAGCGTAAATGATGCCATTAGAAGGTACAACTTCTCCTCCAAAAAAAAAAAAAGCAGGGAGTAAAAAAAAAAAAAATGAACAAAACGGAAAAAGCCCAGTCCTGAAGGGGTTAAATAAATGACACAGTAAAGAATTATTTGGCTGCATGTGTTGCTGAAGTGACATAACTTACCCGTTGCAGCTGGGTAAACAGAACCCAGCCTGGAAAACCAGAGTGGAGGCATGGGATCAGTCAAGTAAGTGACGATCTATTCATTGCGGATCACGTGTGTTGTCCTGTTTCCTCCTGAGACTAAGCAACCACTTTAAGGCTAAATGCACACGATCAGGATTGCATGCGGAAAGTCCACACTGTAGGTCATGTACAGGGTGGGCCATTTATATGGATAGTAGATAATTGATGTAAAAAAAGAATAAGCACAGAGCTAATTGAATAAATTACAAGTTTTGAGAAATCTTCTCCTACAAAATTATATGTCAATCTTCTCAGCTCCTCCTGTTTTAGGCCTCCTGCACACGAATGTGTGCGCCCCGTGGTCGTGCTGCGGCCCGCAAAATGCGGGCCTCAATGCACGAATGCTTTCCGTGGGGCAGCCGCAGCTGATCGCGGACCCATTCACTTTAATGGGTCCGCGATCCGGCCGTTCCGCAAAAAGATAGTGTTCAGTTCCGTGCTTCCGTTCCGCACCATTCCGCATCTCCGGATTTGCGGACTCATTCAAATTCCAATGCGGAATGCCCACGGAATGGCACCCGTGTATTGCGGATCCGCAAATGCGGATTCGTGTGCAGGAGGCCTTATTCTATGCGGCCCATATATTAGATAGAATGTTCACAGGTACTCTTTTAGGGTAAGCTCACGTGGCCAATTTCGGCATGTACTTTGACATGTTGCATGGCAAAATATGCTCCAAAAATGTTTGAAAACAGCTTTCAGTCAGAAAGTTTTCACCATTGTTCACACAATGGACGAGAGGGTCAAAATCCCCTGTGCAAATTTGAAAAAAGCATAAAAAAAATGCTACCAAGTGCCTGGATTTTTCTTGAAATCGGCATTGTAGTTCTCAGAAAGCAAAAATAACTGTGTGAACATAACCTAAAGGATTCACATGTGGACCAGAGTTTGTTCTGAAGCTCTCTGATTCAGAGATGATAATAGGACCCGTCTACAATAAAAATCCATCAAATCTTGGCATTATTCAAATTTTTTGGGTTGCTTCAAAACAACCATATTATGCTATTATTGATATTTATGACTGGCACAAGCTGTGATAACTGCAGTAATTGCGGTGAATAGCAATGATACTCTATAGCGACCTCATTATATTTGGAGGGTGCGTAGTGACCCAGGATGACATTACTCCAGAACTCTTCTCTTCCTTAGGTGAACCATATAGTTTCCTGTATCTTTTCCACCGATCAGCACCAATTCTATATCAGAGTCAGGACACCACGTGTTGGTTGCACGTTTTCTGGACCATATAGTTTCCTGGATCTTTTCCACCAGTCAGTAACAATTCTTTATCAGAGTCAGGACAACACATGTGTTGGTTGCACGTTTTCTCATGAAACTCGACGGTATAAACTGTTATTGGAAAGATAATCTGAATCTAGGCTTGCTAGCTAGGATTGTAACTTCAGTATGTAAATCCTTGGGCTCAATTGGCCTAATTTCTCAATTTTTATCAGTGTAAATTTCATAGAACAAAAATTATCTACAGTTTAAGGTCACAGAAGCGGGCTTCTAGAGTTGCAGCTTTTTACGTAAGCTCCCAGCAGAGTTAGTTAGGTCAGGTGTTCGTATTGAGAAGGTTATTAAAATATCTATGTTTCATGTATCAGACCTGAAATTGGTGGTGTATACATGAAAATAATCTACTGCTGAATGTTATGGTTAGCAAATCAAAGACATACACTGGAGAGTCTGTACACAGGACACACAGATAGTACAGACAATGTGGGTAAGGAGAATTTTAAAAACGTTGCCGCTAATTGTAGGGCTCAGCTACTACATCACTGCACTTCTTAGATTTAAAGGAAAATTTCCAAGTTGGGCATTTATGGCATATCAGAGAATGGAGGTACCCAATTCCTGATCAGTCCATTCTCCATACATTTTAATAAAAAGTGTCTGTTCTTGCATGCTTCTGCAGTACCTAAGACATGGGGTTATCTGCAAGTGTTAGGTAGTCTTAAAGGGGTTCTCTGAGTTATGGAAAAAAATATATAGCACTGTAAATCTGATGGTCAGCGATATATAACTAAGCTAAGCAAGTTTTAGGCAAAAAATATCTATTTCCTCATTTCCCTGGTTCTCTTCTGGCCCTTTGTTTACTTGCAATAAAAACAATCTCTGCCCCTCCCCCCGCTCTGCTAAGGGAGTGACATGTCTGCCCTGAGTGACATGTCTGCCTGCTGGGAGACTCAGCAGCATGTTGTATGTGTAGGACTACAAGTCCCAGCTGTACAATGACACTGCTAATACACACAGGATCTTCCCCTACCTGCAATGCTCTGCAGAACTTCTCTTTCAGCTCCTGTGGCCCAGGATTTGTCTGTTCACTGCCTACAGCTACCCAGTAAACACTTCAGCCCTGAGTCTGTGCAGCTGAAGGGGTTAAGAATCCTGAGAGAGAGCAATAAGCAGCAGCCGCAGTGCAGGGGGCGTGGCCAGCACAATGACTTCTCGTGTACAGATCTCTAAGGCCTCTTTCACACGGGCGTCATGTTTTTGGCCTGGATAAGATGCGGTTGCGAGTGCAAAACATTGTAATGCGTTTTGCACGCGCGTGAGAAAAATCAGCATATTTGGTAGCCAAACCCGAACTTCTTCACAGAAGTTCGCGTTTGGGTTAGGTGTTGTGTAGATTGTATTATTTTCCCTTATAACATTGTTTTAAGGGAAAATAATAGCACTCTTAATACAGAATGCTTAGTACAATAGGGCTGGTGGGGTTAAAAAAATTTTTTTTAACCTACCTTAATCCACTTGTTCGCACAGCCCGGCTTCTCTTCTGTCTTCTTTGAGGAATAGGTGTCACCGCCAGCTCTCTGAGAAGCTGTGGCAGACGTTCTTCTGTACCTCTTGCATGATGTTCTTTGTTTTGGTTTCACTTTGTCATCTCTTTTCCTTCTCCCAGCAGTCATCTATTTACACTGATTGCCTCCCTTTATATTCCCTCCCATACTGCCTCACTTTGCGGTTTATACTACTTCCTGGATTGTGTTCACTGCAAGAGGCTGCAACTGCTGGTTCCTCAGATAAGTCTATTCCTTTATTTGTGTTTCCGTGCTGGCTTGATTCTAGGTGACCCTGACTCCCTCCGTATTAAGTGCAGGGAGCCGGTGGTCGTGTCCCCTCACTATTATAGGGTTTTCAGGTGTCACTCAGTCTAGGTACGAGGGCATGCAATTTTCTATCATAAAGATCTTTGCATGGGCAAAGCAGTCAGGGAGAGCTCTAGGGGTTTTATAGGGCTCACCCATATGTTCCTTAGTTTGGGATCAAGTCAGTCGGATGTTTATTTATAACTTCCAGTTTTCTGCAACACCATCCGTGACATTATAAACCACCATAACCGTCTTAAGCATGGATCCGGTTTCAGCCTTGATTGACCGCATGCAGGATCTTTCACTGGAGGTAGCAGAGCTCCGTAAAACTGTGTCTCAGTTTCAGGTGACCGGTTCTGCTTGCGTTCATGGAGTTTGTTCCGAGCCTAAGATCTCGCTTCCGGATACGTTCTCCGGGGGTAGTGAGAATTTTGTTCATTTTAGAGAGGCTTGCAAACTCCATTTTCGCCTACTTCCCTATTCCTCTGGTGATGAGGAGCAGAGGGTGGGGATCATCATCTCGCTGCTCAGGGATAACGCTCAGTCTTGGGCCTTTTCGCTGCCGGTGGGGGCACGGCTCCTCCGATCGGTGGATGAATTTTTTGTAGCCCTGGGGCAGATATATGATGACCCGGATCGTATTGCTATGGCTGAATTTAAACTGCGTCTTTTATGCCAGGGTAAACAGTCCGCAGAGATATATTGTTCTGAATTTCGGAGATGGGCAGCTGATACTGGTTGGAATGATGCTGCACTCCGAAGTCAATTTTGCCATGGTCTTTCGGAGGGATTGAAAGATGCATTTGCCTTTCATGAGAGACCTGCCTCCTTGGAGTCTGCCATGTATCGAGCTGTTCGTATTGACAGGCGTCTTAGAGAGAGATGAGAGATAACTCCTTCCTGTCATATTCAGTTCAAGGACAGTGGGGCGGTCTCATTCAGTGCGCAGGGGCCTCAGCCTCTCTCAATCCCCTCTGAGGAGGAGGCCAGGCAGCTGGGTTTGCTTGCCTCTGATAGTAGAGGATTCAGCTCTCAGAGGAGGGTTTGTTTCTGTTGTGGAGGTATAAATCATTTGGCAAATGTTTGCCCCTCTAGGAGATTCAGGGAGTTTTCTGAGGGTAATAAAGAAACAAAAAGAAAAAAACCCTCTAAAAACTTTCCATCTGTTACTATTGGCAAGGTTGATGCAGAAATTGAAGGTTTGCCGTTTGCTTGTAGTTCCCGTTTTGTCCTACCTGCCAGGGTGGCGCTAGATAGCAAGAACATTGTTTGTGAGATTTTTGTAGATAGTGGAGCAGCTGTCAATCTCATTGATAATCAATTTGCTATAACACATGGTTTCCAGGTATGCACTTTGGGAAAGGATATACCTGTTTTTGCTATCGATTCCGCTCCACTTTCTCAAAAATCGTTAAAGGGCATAGTTCACAATATCCGTTTGACCGTGGGTGATGCTCATGTTGAGGATATGTCATGTTTCGTCCTAAGCGGATTACCTACTCCTCTAGTATTGGGGCTACCCTGGTTCACTAAACATAACCCCACCATTGATTGGCAAG
This sequence comes from Bufo bufo, assembly GCF_905171765.1. Classification (NCBI taxonomy): domain Eukaryota; kingdom Metazoa; phylum Chordata; class Amphibia; order Anura; family Bufonidae; genus Bufo; species Bufo bufo. The sequence continues at coordinate 107,560,322 of NC_053392.1, read as the reverse complement.
CAAGGCAAATAAATGGTTGGAGTGACTTTTGCAGAGGTTTCTACCAAGACTGTACCATCTTTTCTCTCTGAATTTTCGGATGTGTTTTCATAGAGTGGTGTCCAGGAGCTGCCCCCTCACCGGGAGTACGATTGCCCTATTAATCTCATCTCAGGCGCCAAGCTGCCAAAATCACGTTTATATAATCTCCCCCAACCTGAAAGAGTCGCTATGCGTACTTATATCTCTGAGAGCCTAAGAAAAGGACACATCCGACCCTCGAAGTCACCTGTTGCTGCTGTTTTTTTTTTTGTTAAGAAAAAAGATGGTTCTTTAAGACCATGTCTGGATTTCAGGGAGCTGAACTGTATCACAATTCGTGACCCTTATCCACTTCCTCTGATCCCGGACCTGTTTAACCAGATTGTTGGGGCTAAAGTTTTTTCTAAGTTGGATTTAAGGGGGGCATACAACCTAGTCAGGGTCAGGGAAGGGGATGAATGGAAGGCGGCCTTCAATACCCCTGAGGGCCATTTTGAGGATTTGGTTATGCCCTTTGGTTTGATGAATGCTCCAGCCGTCTTCCAACATTTTGTGAACAGCATTTTTTATCATTTAATAGGGAAATTTGTACTGGTGTATCTAGATGACATTTAGATTTTTTCTCCTGATTTCAAATCTCATAGGGACCACCTATGTCAGGTCTTGCTCATTCTGCGGGAGAATAAATTGTACGCTAAACTGGAAAAATGTGTGTTTGCGGTTCCAGAAATTCAATTTCTGGGTTTTCTTCCCTCCACTTCTGGTTTTTGCATGGACCCTGAGAAGGTCCGCGCTGTGCTTGATTGGGAGCTTCCTGAGAATCAGAAGGCGCTGATGCAGGAAGTTCATTTCGAATTTTTCCTCTGTTGTTAAGCCACTCACTGATATGACTAAAAAGGGGGTAGATTTTTCCTCCTGGTCTGTAAATGCGCTTAAGGCCTTTTCTAGTATCAAAGAGAGTTTTGCTTCCGCTCCCACCTTGGTACAACCTGATGTCTCTCTGCCTTTCATTGTTGAGGTGGACGCTTCTGAGGTGGGTGTGGGTGCGGTCTTGTCTCAGGGTCCCTCTCCTGCCAAATGGCGACCGTGTGCCTTTTTCTCAAGGAAACTCTCCTCCGCAGAGAGAAATTACGATGTGGGAGATAGGGAGTTGTTGGCCATCAAATTAGCTTTTGAGTAATGGCGCCATTGGCTAGAGGGAGCCAGACACCCTATTAACGTGTTTACCGACCATAAGAATCTGGCCTACTTGGAATCAGCCAAGCGTCTGAACCCGAGACAGGCTAGATGGTCTTTATTCTTTTCTAGGTTTAATTTTGTTGTCACGTTCCGCCCTGGGGTTAAAAATGTGAAGGCTGATGCCCTGTCACGTTGTTTTCCGGGAGGGGGGAACTTTGAAGACCCGAGTCCCATTTTGGCTGAAGGGGTGGTCGTCTCTGCTCTTTATCCTGATTTGGAGGCAGAGGTTCAGGCAGCCCAGGCAGAGGCTCCTGATCTTTGTCCTCCTGGGAGGTTGTTTGTGCCTCTCGCTTTACGACACAAGGTTTTTAAGGAGCACCACGATACTGTCCTTGCTGGGCACCCGGGGAGTAGAGCCACAGTGGATCTCATTGCTCGGAGATTCTGGTGGCCGGCTCTTCGTAAGACGGTTGAGGGTTTTGTGGCAGCCTGCGAGACCTGCGCTCGTGCCAAGGTCCCTCATTCACGGCCATCGGGTTCTCTCCTCCCGTTACCCATTCCTTCCCGTCCTTGGACGCATCTGTCCATGGACTTCATTACGGACCTGCCTCGTTCCTCGGGGAAGACTGTGATTCTGGTAGTAGTGGACCGTTTTAGCAAAATGGCGCATTTCATTCCCTTTCCTGGGTGACCCAATGCTAAAACGCTGGCGCAAGCATTTGTTGATCACATTGTCAAATTGCATGGCATTCCTTCAGACATAGTTTCTGATAGGTGCACGCAGTTTGTTTCCAGATTCTGGAAGGCCTTCTGTTCTCGCTTGGGGGTTCGGTTGTCGTTCTCTTCTGCTTTTCACCCGCAGTCGAATGGCCAGACCAAGCGCGTCAATCAGAATCTGGAGACATAACTGCGCTGTTTTGTGGCAGAGAATCAGGAGGATTGGTGTTCATTTTTGTCCCTTGCTGAGTTTGCTTTAAATAACCGGATGAGTGAGAGATATAAGCGTGTGGGGGATAAAAGACGTGTGCCTGGTCCGGACCTGAATGTGGGTGATCTGGTGTGGTTGTCTACAAAGAATATCAAACTGAAGGTTCCCTCCTGGAAGTTGGGTCCTAAGTTTATTGGGCCTTACAAAATCTTGTCCGTCATCAATCCCATTGCCTTCTGTCTTGATCTCCCTCAGACTTGGAAGATCCATAATGTTTTTCACAGGTCCCTATTAAAACCGTATGTCCAACCCACTGTACCCTCCTCTTTGCCTCCTCCTCCGATTGTTGTTGATGGTAATATTGAATTTCAGGTCTCTAGGATTGTGGATTCTCGCATTATCCGCGGTTCTCTCCAGTACCTCGTTTATTGGGAGGGTTATGGTCTTGAGGAGAGGATGTGGGTCCCAGTGGCAGACATTAAGGCCACTCATCTTATCAGGGCTTTCCATAGGTCTCATCCTGAGAACGTGGGCTCTGAGTGTCCGGAGTCCACTCGTAGAGGGAGGGGTACTGTCACCGCAAGCTCTCTGAGAAGCTGTGGCAGACGTTCTTCTGTACCTCTTGCATGATGTTCTTTGTTTTGGTTTCACTTTGTCATCTCTTTTCCTTCTCCCAGCTGTCATCTATTTACACTGATTGTCTCCCTTTATATTCCCTCCCATACTGCCTCACTTTGCGGTTTATACTACTTCCTGGATTGTGTTCACTACAAGAGGCTGCAACTGCTGGTTCCTCAGATAAGTATTTTCCTTTATTTGTGTTTCCATGCTGGCTTGATTCTAGGTGACCCTGACTCCCTCCGTATTAAGTGCAGGGAGCCGGTGGTCGTGTCCCCTCACTACACTGCGTGCAGAATTATTAGGCAAATGAGTATTTTGACCACATCATCCTCTTTATGCATGTTGTCTTACTCCAAGCTGTATAGGCTCGAAAGCCTACTACCAATTAAGCATATTAGGTGATGTGCATCTCTGTAATGAGAAGGGGTGTGGTCTAATGACATCAACACCCTATATTAGGTGTGCATAATTATTAGGCAACTTCCTTTCCTTTGGCAAAATGGGTCAAAAGAAGGACTTGACAGGCTCAGAAAAGTCAAAAATAGTGAGATATCTTGCAGAGGGATGCAGCACTCTTAGAATTGCAAAGCTTCTGAAGCGTGATCATCGAACAATCAAGCTTTTGATTCAAAATAGTCAACAGGGTCGCAAGAAGCGTGTGGAAAAACCAAGGCGCAAAATAACTGCCCATGAACTGAGAAAAGTCAAGCGTGCAGCTGCCAAGACGCCACTTGCCACCAGTTTGGCCATATTTCAGAGCTGCAACATCACTGGAGTGCCCAAAAGCACAAGGTGTGCAATACTCAGAGACATGGCCAAGGTAAGAAAGGCTGAAAGACGACCACCACTGAACAAGACACACAAGCTAAAACGTCAACACTGGGCCAAGAAATATCTCAAGACTGATTTTTCTAAGGTTTTATGGACTGATGAAATGAGAGTGAGTCTTGATGGGCCAGATGGATGGGCCCGTGGCTGGATTGGTAAAGGGCAGAGAGCTCCAGTCCGACTCAGACGCCAGCAAGGTGGAGGTGGAGTACTGGTTTGGGCTGGTATCATCAAAGATGAGCTTGTGGGGCCTTTTCGGGTTGAGGATGGAGTCAAGCTCAACTCCCAGTCCTACTGCCAGTTTCTGGAAGACACCTTCTTCAAGCAGTGGTACAGGAAGAAGTCTGCATCCTTCAAGAAAAACATGATTTTCATGCAGGACAATGCTCCATCACACGCGTCCAAGTACTCCACAGCGTGGCTGGCAAGAAAGGGTATAAAAGAAGAAAATCTAATGACATGGCCTCCTTGTTCACCTGATCTGAACCCCATTGAGAACCTGTGGTCCATCATCAAATGTGAGATTTACAAGGAGGGAAAACAGTACACCTCTCTGAACAGTGTCTGGGAGGCTGTGGTTGCTGCTGCACGCAATGTTGATGGTGAACAGATCAAAACACTGACAGAATCCATGGATGGCAGGCTTTTGAGTGTCCTTGCAAAGAAAGGTGGCTATATTGGTCACTGATTTGTTTTTGTTTTGTTTTTGAATGTCAGAAATGTATATTTGTGAATGTTGAGATGTTATATTGGTTTCACTGGTAAAAATAAATAATTGAAATGGGTATATATTTGTTTTTTGTTAAGGTTACTAATAATTATGCACAGTAATAGTCACCTGCACACACAGATATCCCCCTAAAATAGCTAAAACTAAAAACAAACTAAAAACTACTTCCAAAAATATTCAGCTTTGATATTAATGAGTTTTTTGGGTTCATTGAGAACATGGTTGTTGTTCAATAATAAAATTAATTCTCAAAAATACAACTTGCCTAATAATTCTGCACTCCCTGTATTATAGGGTTTTCAGGTGTCACTCAGTCTAGGTACGAGGGCATGCAATTTTCTATCATAAAGATCTTTGCATGGGCAAAGCAGTCAGAGAGAGCTCTAGGGGTTTTATAGGGCTCACCCATATGTTAGAGCTTAGTTTGGGATCAAGTCAGTCGGATGTTTATTTATAACTTCTAGTTTTCTGCAACACCATCCTTGACAATAGGACCTTTGATGACGTCACTGCGCTCATCACATGGTCCATCACATGATCTTTTACCATGCTGATGGATCATGTGATGGACCATGTGATGAGCGTAGTGACATCACCACAGGTCCTTTTCCTACTGCACAGCAAAGATGAAGACAGAAGAGAAGCCGGACTGCGCGAACAAGTTTTTTAACCCCTCCAGCCCTATTGTACTAAGCATTCTGTATTAAGAATGATATTATTTTCCCTTATAACCATGTTATAAAGGGAAAATAATAAGGATCGGGTCCCCATCCCGATCATCTCCTAGCAACCGTGCATGAAAATCGCACCGCATCCGCACTTGCTTGTGCAGAGAATCAGGCTTTACGCCACCCAACACTGGAACAGTCCATTGTCAGATATTTAGGCCCAGGCACCTAGGCAGAGGAGAGAGGTCCCGTAACAGAGAATCTGGCTTCAGGTCAGCAGAGAATCAGTCTTCATGTCATAGCAGAGAATCAGGCTTCACGTCACCCACCACTGGAACAGGCCACTGTCAGATATTTTTAGGCCCCGGCACCCAGACAGAGGAGAGAGGTCCCATAACAGGGATTCAGGCTTCATGTCAGCAGAGAATCAGTCTGCATGTCATAGCAGAGAATCATGCTTTACATCACCCAACACTGGAACAGTCCATTGTCAGATATTTAGGCCCAGGCACCCAGGCAGAGGAGAGAGGTCCTGTAACAGAGAATCTGGCTTCATGTCAGCAGAGAATCAGTCTGCATGTCATAGCAGAGAATCATGCTTTACGTCACCCAACACTGGAACAGTCCATTGTCAGATATTTTTATGCCCCGACACCCAGACAGAGGAGAGAGGTCCCGTAACAGAGATTCAAGCTTCATGTCAGCAGAGAATCAGTCTTCATGTCATAGCAGAGAATCAGGCTTCACGTCACCCACCACTGGAACAGTCCATTGTCACATATTTAGGCCCAGGCACCCAAGCAGAGGAGAGAGGTCCCATAACAGAGATTCAGGCTTCATGTCAGCAGAGAATCAGTCTTCATGTCATAGCAGAGAATCAGGCTTCACGTCACCCACCACTGGAACAGGCCACTGTCACATATTTAGGCCCAGGCACCCAGGCAGAGGAGAGAGGTCCCATAACAGATATTCAGGCTTCATGTCAGCAGAGAATCAGTCTTCATGTCATAGCAGAGAATCAGGCTTCACGTCACCCACCACTGGAACAGGCCACTGTCACATATTTAGGCCCAGGCACCCAGGCAGAGGAGAGAGGTCCCATAACAGAGATTCAGGCTTCATGTCAGCAGAGAATCAGTCTTCATGTCATAGCAGAGAATCAGGCTTCATGTCACCCACCACTGGAACAGGCCACTGTCAGATATTTTTAGGCCCCGGCACCCAGACAGAGGAGAGGTTCATTCAACTTTGGGTTGCCCCGCTATATAATGGTAAAATGAAAATAAAAATAGGATTGAATGAGGAAGTGCCCTGGAGTACAATAATATATTGTTAAGGGGAGGTAGTTAATGTCTAATCTGCACAAGGGATGGACTGGTCCTGTGGGATCCATGCCTGGTTCATTTTTATGAACGTCAGCTTGTCCACATTGGCTGTAGACAGGCGGCTGCGTTTGTCTGTAATGATGCCCCCTGCCGTGCTGAATACACGTTCAGACAAAACGCTGGCCGCCCGGCAGGCCAGCACCTCCAAGGCATAAAAGGCTAGCTCTGGCCACGTGGACAATTTGGAGACCCAGAAGTTGAATGGGGCCGAACCATCAGTCAGTACGTGGAGGGGTGTGCACAGGTACTGTTCCACCATGTTATTGAAATGTTGCCTCCTGCTAACACGTTCCGTATCAGGTGGTGGTGCAGTTAGCTGTGGCGTGGTGACAAAACTTTTCCACATCTCTGCCATGCTAACCCTGCCCTCAGAGGAGCTGGCCGTGACACAGCTGCGTTGGCGACCTCTTGCTCCTCCTCTGCCTTCGCCTTGGGCTTCCACTTGTTCCCCTGTGACATTTGGGAATGCTCTCAGTAGCGCGTCTACCAACGTGCGCTTGTACTCGCGCATCTTACTATCACGCTCCAGTGCATGAAGTAAGGTGGGCACATTGTCTTTGTACCGTGGATCAAGCAGGGTGGCAACCCAGTAGTCTGCACACTTTAAAATGTGGGCAACTCTGCTGTCGTTGCGCAGGCACTGCAGCATGTAGTCGCTCATGTGTGCCAGGCTGCCCAGAGGTAAGGACAAGCTGTCCTCTGTGGGAGGCGTATAGTCATCGTCCTGCGTTTCCCCCCAGCCACGCACCAGTGATGGGCCCGAGCTGCGTTGGGTGCCAGCCCGCTGTGAACCTGCTTCATCCTCATCCTCCTCCACCTCCTCCTCATCCTCGTCCTCCTCGTCCTCCATTAGTGGGCCCTGTCTGGCCACATTTGTACCTGGCCTCTGCTGTTGCAAAAAACCTCCCTTTGAGTCGCTTCGAAGAGACTGGCCTGAAAGTGCTAAAAATGACCCATCTTCTTCCTCCTCCTCCTGGGCCACCTCCTCTTCCATCATCGCCCTAAGTGTTTTCTCAAGGAGACATAGAAGTGGTATTGTAATGCTGATAACGGCGTCATCGCCACTGGCCATGTTGGTGGAGTACTCGAAACAGCGCAACAGGGCACACAGGTCTCGCATGGAGGCCCAGTCATTGGTGGTGAAGTGGTGCTGTTCCGCAGTGCGACTGACCCGTGCGTGCTGCAGCTGAAACTCCACTATGGCCTGCTGCTGCTCGCACAGTCTGTCCAGCATGTGCAAGGTGGAGTTCCACCTGGTGGGCACGTCGCATATGAGACAGTGAGCAGGAAGGCCGAAGTTACGCTGTAGCGCAGACAGGCGAGCAGCGTCAGGGTGTGAACGCCGGAAGCGCGAACAGACGGCCCGCACTTTATGCAGCAACTCTGACATGTCGGGGTAGTTGTGAATGAACTTCTGCACCACCAAATTCAGCACATGCGCCAGGCAAGGGATGTGCGTCAAACCGGCTAGTCCCAGAGCTGCAACGAGATTTCGCCCATTATCGCACACCACCAGGCCGGGCTTGAGGCTCACTGGCAGCAACCACTTGTCGGTCTGTTGTTCTATACCCCGCCACAACTCCTGTGCGGTGTGGGGCCTGTCCCCCAAACATATGAGTTTCAGAATGGCCTGCTGATGTTTACCCCGGGCTGTGCTGAAGTTGGTGGTGAAGGTGTGTGGCTGACTGGATGAGCAGGTGGAAGAAGAGGAGGAGGAAGCTGAGTAGGAGGGGGAGGAGACAGGAGGCAAAGAATGTTGCCCTGCAATCCTTGGCGGCGGAAGGACGTGCGCCAAACAGCTCTCCGCCTGGGGCCCAGCCACCACTACATTTACCCAGTGTGCAGTTAGGGAGATATAGCATCCCTGGCCGTGCTTACTGGTCCACGTACCTGTGGTTAGGTGGACCTTGCCACAGATGGCGTTGCGCAGTGCACACTTGATTTTATCGGATATTTGGTTGTGCATGGAAGGCACGGCTCTCTTGGAGAAGTAGTGGCGGCTGGGAACAACATACTGTGGGACAGCAAGCGACATGAGCTGTTTGAAGCTGTCTGTGTCCACCAGCCTAAATGACAGCATTTCATAGGCCAGTAGTTTAGAAATGCTGGCATTCAGGGCCAGGGATCGAGGGTGGCTAGGTGGGAATTTACGCTTTCTCTCAAATGTTTGTGAGATGGAGAGCTGAACGCTGCCGTGTGACATGGTTGAGATGCTTGGTGACGCAGGTGGTGGTGTTGGTGGTACATCCCATGTTTGCTGGGCGGCAGGTGCCAACGTTCCTCCAGAGGCGGAGGAAGAGGCCGAGGCGGCGGCAGCAGCAGAAGAGGCCGAGGCGGCGGCAGCAGCAGAAGAGGCCGAGGCGGCAGCAGCAGAAGAGGTAGCAGGGGGAGCCTGAGTGACTTCCTTGTTTTTAAGGTGTTTACTCCACTGCAGTTCATGCTTTGCATGCAGGTGCCTGGTCATGCAGGTTGTGCTAAGGTTCAGAACGTTAATGCCTCGCTTCAGGCTCTGATGGCACAGCGTGCAAACCACTCGGGTCTTGTCGTCAGCACATTGTTTGAAGAAGTGCCATGCCAGGGAACTCCTTGAAGCTGCCTTTGGGGTGCTCGGTCCCAGATGGCGGCGGTCAGTAGCAGGCGGAGTCTCTTGGCGGCGGGTGTTCTACTTTTGCCCACTGCTCCCTCTTTGTCTTTTGTTACGCTGTTGGCTCGGTCTCACCACTGCCTCTTCCTCCGAACTGTGAAAGTCAGTGGCACGACCTTCATTCCATGTGGGGTCTAGGACCTCATCGTCCCCTGAATCGTCTTCCACCCAGTCTTGATCCCTGACCTCCTGTTCAGTCTGCACACTGCAGAAACACGCAGCAGTTGGCACCTGTGTTTCGTCATCATCAGAGACGTGCTGAGGTGGTATTCCCATGTCCTCATCATCAGGAAACATAAGTGGTTGTGCGTTAGTGCATTCTATCTCTTCCACCCCTGGGGAAGGGCTAGGTGGGTGCCCTTGGGAAACCCTGCCAGCAGAGTCTTCAAACAGCATAAAAGACTGCTGCATAACTTGAGGCTCAGACAGTTTCCCTGATATGCATGGGGGTGATGTGACAGACTGATGGGCTTGGTTTTCATGCGCCATCTGTGCGCTTTCTGCAGAAGACTGGGTGGCAGATAATGTGAACGTGCTGGATGCACTGTCGGCCACCCAATTGACTAATGCCTGTACCTGCTCAGGCCTTACCATCCTTAGAACGGCATTGGGCCCCACCAAATATGGCTGTAAATTCTGGCGGCTACTGGGACCTGAGGTAGTTGGTACACTAGGACGTGTGGCTGTGGCAGAACGGCCACGTCCTCTCCCAGCACCAGAGGGTCCACTAACACCACCACGACGATGGTTTCCTCATTGTTACCGTTCACCACAATAAGAAAAATATTATTCGGGCCAATGTATTGAATTAAAATTCAGGCCTTTTTTTTACAAACACCTAACACTATCTGGCTATCTATTTAGGTACCGTATTACACTAATACAGGCACACCAGTAATGACAGATTTAGCTGAATATAAATTTGATGCCTATTATTTAGGCGCTGGGTGACAGGTATTCGTTTAATCACAGAATTAGACTTGGATCTGCACTGTAGCGTGTGTGTGAACTTCTTGAGAATGACCCTTTCAGCACCTTGAATCTAATCTACCCTTTTAGGGATAGATTTAAAGTAGGCCTGATACAGCAGAAACCACTAATTTTGAGAATTGCAAAATTGGGAATTGTTTTTCAACCCAGAACAAAAACTGTGCTTTGACGGACACTAAATAACTTGACCAGCTAAAACAGTAATGACAGATTTGGATGAATATAAATGTGAGGCCTATTTTTTAGGCGCTGGGTGACAGGTATACGTTTAATCACAGAATTAGACTTGGATCTGCACTGTAGCGTGTGTGTGAAGTTCTTGAGAATGACCCTATCAGCACCTTGAATCTAATCTACCCTTTTAGGGATAGATTTAAAGTAGGCCTGATACAGCAGAAACCACTAATTTTGAGAATTGCAAAATTGGGAATTGTTTTTCAACCCAGAACAAAAACTGTGCTTTGACGGACACTAAATAACTTGACCAGCTAAAACAGTAATGACAGATTTGGATGAATATAAATGTGAGGCCTACTTTTTAGGCGCTGGGTGACAGGCTCAACTTGCCCCTGATGTAGTATATGGCCAAAAAATAACCACACCATTGATGGTTAAATGCACTTGATGAAAGCTTGACCCTGATGTAGGATATAACAAAAAATAACCACACTATTGATGGTTAAATGCACTTGGGGGACAGGCTCAGCTTGCCCCTGATGTAGTATATGGCCAAAAAATAACCACACTATTGATGGTTAAATGCACTTGATGACAGCTTGACCCTGATGTAGGATATAGCAAAAAATAACCACACTATTGATGGTTAAATGTACTTGGTGGTAGCTTGTGCTGGCGCACCACAAGCCACAAAATGGCCGCCGATCACCCCAGAAAAAAGTGACTGAAAAACGCTCTGGGCAGCCTAAAAACACTGAGCAATTGACTAGCAGCAGTTCAATGATTCACAGCTGTAGATCGATCACTGAATGAAGTCTTTTGGAGGAGTTAATCACTGCCTAATCTCGCCCTAACGTCGCAGCTGCAACCTCTCCCTACACTTGTATCAGCAGAGTGACGTGCAGCGCTACGTGACCCAAGCTTATATAGAGGCTGGGTCACATGCTGCACTGGCCAATCACAACCATGCCAATAGTAGGCAAGGCTGTGATGGCCTCTTGGGGCAAGTAGTATGATGCTTGTTGATTGGCTGCTTTGCAGCCTTTCAAAAAGCGCCAAGAAAGCGCCGAACACCGAACTCGAACCCGGACTTTTATGAAAATATACAGTTCGGGTTCGCTCATCCCTAGTTATGTCCTTTTATAGAGTATTATTTTCTGGTCCTCTAAATCTTAGAACCGGTAATGATAACCCACTTTTGTGGGCTTACCTTCCCTTGTCCTGGCTGATCGGCAGTGTAGTAATATTTTTCGGGACCCGCTGGACACCGGCTTCCCGGCTGTTTCTCAGTCGGCGTCCCACGTGTATTCAGAAGATGGTCGGTAATGCTGGAAATGACGTAACTAGCAGACAGGACTGGGACTTTCGATTTTTCTTAGTCCGGATCCTCGATCCAACGCTCGATGATGTCAAAGCGATGATCGGCAAAAAAAAGAGGGTTAGTCAGCACCTCCTAGTGTGCAGGTGCACGCCGCCATGGCAAAGACCTAGAGGAAAAAAAAGGAGACAATGCGGCAGCACTCTGCAAATCAGACAAAGTTACAACAATGCTTACAAAAATTATGGTGCTAATACTACGCTTATTTATAAAAGCGAGATGCTTGGTCAATGCATTTTGTACAAAACCATCTAAGCCCGTATGCCAAACGTCAAGGCGATCTCTGTTACACGGGTCCTAACACTAAATACTACCTGTTATGCGCCATAATGACCGCCATAAAATTCAGGGAGTGTTGGACCCACATGCCTGTTGGATCCACTCTGCCTTTTTCCATTTTTTGTGCCAAAATGGCCTCCATTACAAGGGATGCAGGTACCAACATGCATGCTGAGCCCACTCTATACCCTTCCTAGTGCTAGACAGCTTCCAATGAATGTAGTGAGAGCAGGCCACAGCTTTATACTGAAAATAATTAAAATCAGCCTATGGGGCAGACAGGCTAATCAGGAGTGCACGACTCGCTGGAGTGCCACATCTCCAGCATTGTAAATCTGCAAAAAAAAGAGGGTTAGTCAGCACCTCCCAGTGTGCAGGTGCACGCCGCCATGGCAAAGACCTAGAGGAAAAAAAAGGAGACAATGCGGCAGCACTCTGCAAATCAGACAAAGTACAACAATGCTTACAAAAATTATGGTGCTAATACTACGCTTATTTATAAAAGCGAGATGCTTGGTCAATGCATTTTGTACAAAACCATCTAAGCCCGTATGCCAAACGTCAAGGCGATCTCTGTTACACGGGTCCTAACACTAAATACTACCTGTTATGCGCCATAATGACCGCCATAAAATGTTGGACCCACATGCATGTTGGATCCACTCTGCCTTTTTCCATTTTTTGTGCCAAAATGGCCTCCATTACAAGGGATGCAGGTACCAACATGCATGCTGAGCCCACTCTATACCCTTCCAGGTGCTAGACAGCTTCCAATGAATGTAGTGAGAGCAGGCCACAGCTTTATACTGAAAATAATTAAAATCAGCCTATGGGTCAAAGCGATGATCGTATACAAGTTTACAGTGCACTGTTAATCCTCATGATGAAGTCAATTCTTTTAGGAAAAGGGTCATATCTCGATCTTATAACAAACGCGTTTCGGGGACGGCTCTCCCCTTCTTCAGTGGTGATGACCCTTCTGTATGCATTGTGGGTTTTTATACCCTAGTTGGTTATCTCCAAAAACCGATATGGATTATTTTTAGTGCCATTTTTACGGATTTTCCATATTTATTTTTACTTAATTTTTGATGGAGAGTCTATATATCATTTTTGTTGGTTATAGTTTCCATTCATTAGATTTTGCACTCGATTTTTCACCTGCGGTTTTGTTGCGGTTCTTGTGCGTTTTTATCTTAATGATGCTTTTTTTTATATAGGTTGCAATTTGTTATATTGCACATACTCCATAGAAGATTTAATTAGTATATCACTTCTATAAGAAAATAACATGTCTTTACCATTAATATCGGCTTGTGTCAGTTTTATTGCGATTCTAGCAGTTATGCTGTTTACATAAAAACATTCAAACTTTCATTCATATGATGCAATAGTAAATCCAATGAGATCAGACCTATATTTGTCTACTATATGGATTCTTATCTCCATATTTCTATCAAGTTTTACGTACATGTACATGTGATTATATTCCCTCACTTTTGCACTTTATTTACCCACTTGCGGTTTTATTGCGATTGTTATGCGTTTTTATCTTAATAGTGCATTTTTTTAATATAAATTGCAATTGTTATGTTACGCATATTCCATAGAGAGTTTATTTGATATATCACTTCTATAGGAAAATATACTTGGTGTATTTAACCTCGTTAATATCAGCTGATATCGATTTTATTACGATTTTAACAATTTTCCTACTTGCATGAAAAGCATTGGAACTTTCATTCATATGATACAGTATGAACCCGATAAGTTAAAGCCTATGTTTATCCGCTATGTGGGTTTTTGGTTTTCATGCGAATGGAGGCCATCTTGCTGGATGGAGAGGGTACATGCGCTCATCTCCAAGGGAGGATCGCAGTGCTGATAAACAGCCGGACATGCGATCCTCCATCGGCAGACGAGTGAACGCCCCATAGATTCATAGAAATCCAAATATCTCCAAATCAGCATTTAGTCCCATTGGTATGAGACTGCCAAAATCGTATATTCGCCTTGATTCAGCCCTCGACATTTTCTCAAAATGATTACCTCCACTCCAGTGATGTTCTATCTGCTCCAATGCTTTTTATGCAAGTAGGAAAATTGTTAAAATCGTAATAAAATCGATATCAGCTGATATTAACGAGGTTAAATACACCAAGTATATTTTCCTATAGAAGTCATATATCAAATAAACTCTCTATGGAATATGCGTAACATAACAAATTGCAATTTATATTAAAAAAACGCACTATTAAGATAAAAACGCATAACAATCGCAAAAAAACCGCAAGTGGGTAAATAAAGTGCAAAAGTGAGGGAATATAATCACATGTACATGTACGTAAAACTTAATAGAAATATGGAGATAAGAATCCGTATAGTAGACAAATATAGGTCTGATCTCATTGGATTTACTATTGCATCATATGAATGAAAGTTTGAATGTTTTTATGTAAACAGCATAACTGCTAGAATCGCATTAAAACTGACACAAGCCGATATTAATGGTAAAGACATGTTATTTTCTTATAGAAGTGATATACTAATTAAATCTTCTATGGAGTATGTGCAATATAACAAATTGCAACCTATATCAAAAAAACGCATCATTAAGATAAAAACGCACAAGTACCGCAACAAAACCGCAGGTGAAAAATCGAGTGCAAAATCGAATGAATGGAAACTATAACCAACAAAAATGATATATAGACTTTCCATCAAAAATTAAGTAAAAATAAATATGGAAAATCCATAAAAATAGCATCAAAAATAATCCATATCGGTTTTTGGAGATAACCAACTAGGGTATAAAAATCCACAATGCATACAGAAGGGTCATCACCACTGAAGAAGGGGAGAGCCGTCCCCGAAACGCGTTTGGCATAAGATCGAGATATGACCCTTTTCCTAAAAGAATTGACTTTATCGTGAGGATTAACAGTGCACTGTAAACTTGTATACGATCATCGCTTTGACATCATCGAGCGTTGGATCGAGGATCCAGACTAAGAAAAATCGAAAGTCCCAGTCCTGTCTGCTAGTTACGTCATTTCCGGCATTACCGACCATCTTCTGAATACACGTGGGACGCCGACTGAGAAACAGCTGGGACGCCGGTGTCCAGCGGGTCCCGAAAAATATTACTACACTGCCGATCAGCCAGGACAAGGGAAGGTAAGCCCACAAAAGTGGGTTATCATTACAGGTTCTAAGATTTAGAGGACCAGAAAATAATACTCCATAAAAGGACATAACTACATTTAAATTAACATCAACTAACTGTTATTCCGGCTATATCACTGACCTCATTGCAGTGGTGAAACAACCATTTCCCTGCATTGCTGCTATTAAAGGACACCATCAATTATATCCATGCCACTAATTTATGGTGAATTTATTTGAAGATGTCAAGTTCTAATATGAGCTAGTCATAGTCATTGGTTACAAGGTATTAATGGTGTAATTCACTGAGCTAGCCATCAGACACCTAATGCAACATTGTACAAAACCTTGTATTTTTAGGCATTTATTATGTATTCATTTTACCAATATTTTATCCTTATTATATATATTTTTTCTGTGTGTGTAATAAAAAAAATAGAGCATGTCCTATTCTTGTCTGCAATTTCGGACAAGAATAGGCATTTCTATGGGGGAGACGGCCGTGCTTATTGCGGATCCGCAATGCACTACGGACGTCTGAATGGAGCCTAATTCATATGCCAATGATGAATCCCCGCTGCCGTGTCTATTGTAGAATAAGCTTCTTTTTATTTATTCATAAAGCAAAAAGTCCTACAACCAGGACGCGTTTCGGCATGCAAGCCTTTTTCAACAGGTACATCCAAAAACTAAATTAAACCTTATATAGGGTCTAGTACCGCCCATTAGTGACGTCTCCACCCTTTTTAGTGGGTGGTATTTTAAATAATTAATCAATCAATTAGTGAAACCAAGTAACAACAAGTGAAACAAAGTTACATATGGCACAGGTTACATTCTACTTTGTTGAAGAATCTGTAAGTCCTTTTCATCACAAGGCAGCAGTCTAAAAAAAATACATGAAAGGTATATTGAGTGTATATATGTATTTCACATAATGACAACAGAATCTCATAAATGTGCGACTTCATACTCCCTATTAAGTCCCCTTGGGTGCAGAGTGTCCAGGGTGTGGATTCAAAAAGCCTCTCTTCTGAGGAGAAGCTTTTTGACATCCCCCCTCTCCTTGGTCTCTTCACCTGTTCTAATACTTGAAAACTCAATTGTGCGACAGTATGTTTGTGTTTCTCAAAATGATATGGAACCGGTAGCATAAGTTTTTTTGTCCTAATATCCGATTTATGTTTACTGATACGATCCTTCACTGCCTGCATTGTCTCACCCACATATAATAGGCCACAAGGACATTTGATAAGGTATATAACATTTGCAGAGTCACAGGTAAAAAAAACTTTTACTCCAAAGCTTTTACCAGTATGTGGGTGATAAAACGAAGGGCCTTTAATTACATGAGAGCATTGTAGACAATGCAGGCAGGGGGATGTGCCCACCCGTGGCGTGGATATCCGCTGTTGTTTCAGTATTGTTTTTGTACTACCTAAATCTGCATGAACTAATTTATCGCGATAATTTAAATTATTTTTATTGCAGATGAGAGGTGAATGTTTAAATTCATCAACTTGAGGATACGCTTTGTTGAACAGGTGCCAATGCTTCCTGACTATGTTGTCAATACCTACATTAAATGGATGAAACTTATGGATAAAAGCTATCCTAAATTTACCTCCATCTGGTGAGGCCCTTTCCCCTTCTATCCCTTCTCTAGCTGTTTTCAGAATAGTCAGTGGATAACCATGTTCACAAAATCTCTCATTCTTATATTTTGTAAAGCTGGATCTGAGACTATTCGTTTTACTCTTTGATATTGTGATTTAGGAATGGCTTTTTTAAGGGGCGATGGGTGGGCACTTTTAAAATGTAATATACTATTTCTGTCAGTAACTTTGCGATGGATATCTGTAGATAAATGACCCCCAGAGTTTTTGATGACTTTAGTGTCTAGGAAACTCACCTGATTTACATCACAAGTAACCGTGAACTGTAAACCCTCAACTGCAATATTCAAATCATTCAAGAAATCAGATAGGGTCTCACGGGACCCCGCCCATAGGCAAAAAATGTCATCCACAAATCTTTTCCAAATAATGGCATTCTTTTTAAATAACTTATTGTTGTATACATGTTTTTCTTCAAATGATGACATAAAAAGATTTGCATAGGGCGGGGCCACGTTCGACCCCATCGCGGTGCCACGCCTCTGCAGGTAAAACGTATCCATGAACAAAAAGTAATTTTTATAGAGGACCAAATGTAATAGCTCAAGAAAAAATTCTTGTTCTGTGGTTGTATAATTGGTTTCACTAAGTGCGGCTGAGACAGCCCGTATGCCATCCTGATGACCGATAGAGGTATATAAACTGACAACATCAATGGTCACCAGGAGGCTCTCAATGGGAACAGGACCCAACTCTGCTATAATCCTCAAGAAATGTGGTGTATCCCATAAGAACGATTTTGTAGATTTTACCAAAGGGGTTAAAACTTTTTCAAGGAGAACTGCCAGAGGGGATAAGATGGATCCCACTGAGGACACTATAGGGCGTCCAGGGGGATCAATCAAAGTTTTATGGACCTTTGGTAAAATATATAGGACCGGAGTCCTAGGGGTGTGATTAACCAAAAATTTACAAAGATGTTGATTAGAGGTGGGACGAATCCAATTTTTTTCGAATCCGAATCCGAAAAGGTTCTCGAATATATCGAATCTTTCGAATCTCGAATCCTACGAATCCTGTACATAATTGTGTGAACGCACGGTGTAAGAAACAAAGTCAGACCGCGTCAGTTTGTCTGAACCTCCACCTCCCAGTCACGGTCGCACCCTATATGACCGCGATGACCCCTGCTCCTATCACTACAGAACATACAGGGTAATACAGCCACATACCTCTTACATCCAGTGACGTCTCTTGTAGATGTTCTCTTTCCTCATATTCTCCTTTCAGACCTTCAGACCAGACCACCAGTTTTCAGTCATTTTTCGTCTCTGCAGCTTGACAAAAAAAAAAAAATCTGTTTACTACTTTTCCATCATCCTCCCATCTTCTGGACAAATCATCCTAACACCCCCAATACTGTTCCGCTGTGCTCCCCAATATTATACTGCAGAAACAGATAATACCCCTGATAATACTAGTACCACACAGATACATATAAAATACCCCTTCTTTGTGGCCTCAGTAGATGCCCCCATAGTGCCCCCCAATAATGTGCCAATAAGAAGTGGCCCCACAGTGCCACCCAATAATGTGCCAGTAAGTGTCCCCATAGATGCCCCCCTAATCATGTGCCAGTATCAAGTGCGGAGTGCCTCTCTCCTCCCCCCCATGTGCCGGTATCATAGTGCCATCTCCCCCCCCAATGTGCCCGTATCATAGTGCCACCTCCCCCCATAATGTGCCCGTATCATAGTGCCACCTCCCCCCATAATGTGCCCGTATTATAGTGCCACCTCCCCCCATAATGTGCCCGTATTATAGTGCCATCTCCCCCCATAATGTGCCCGTATCATAGTGCCTCCCCCCAATGTGCCAGTAGTATCATAGTGCCTCTCACCTCTCCCCCTGGCATTCACAGATCCCCCCACCCCATAACAGTGCCATCCACAGACCCCCCCCACCCCATAACAGTGCCATCCACAGACCCCCCCCCACCCTATAACAGTGCCATCCACAGACCCCCCCACCCCATAACAGTGCCATCCACAGACCCCCCCCCACCCTATAACAGTGCCATCCACAGACCCCCCCCACCCTATAACAGTGCCATCCACAGACCCCCCACCCCTTAACAGTGTCATCCACAGACCCCCCCACCCTATAACAGTGCCATCCACAGACCCCCCACCCCTTAACAGTGCCATCCACAGATCCCCCCCACCCTATAACAGTGCCATCCACAGACCCCCCCACCCCTTAACAGTGTCATCCACAGACCCCCCCCACCCTATAACAGTGCCATCCACAGACCCCCCACCCCTTAACAGTGCCATCCACAGATCCCCCCCCCACCCTATAACAGTGCCATCCACAGACCCCCCCACCCCTTAACAGTGTCATCCACAGACCCCCCCCCCATTGCCGCTCCAGTAGTTATAAAATGTGTAATTGTGATTAATAATCATGCTGCCCCCTCTGTCTGTAGTATTACATGATTCAATAAATCTTACTTACAGGGCTACTGCTATCGTAACAGGCCGGCCGGGCAGACGAGCGGCAGCGTCACTGACTGACGTCACCTGTCTGAGCCGCCTGCTTCATTCATAAAGCAGGCGGCTCAGACAGTTGACGTCAGTCAGTGACGCTGCCGCTCGTCTGCCCGGCCGGCCTGTTACGATAGCAGTAGCCCTGTAAGTAAGATTTATTGAATCATGTAATACTACAGACAGAGGGGGCAAGATGATTATTAATCACAATTACACATTTTATAACTACTGGAGCGGAGGGGCCGGAGCACAGTGAACGCACCGGCCCCCAGCTCCGCCTCCCAGTCCCTCCCACCAGATTCGTTGGATTCGTTTCAGGCAAATTACGTCGGGATTCGAGTCCACGAATCCCACGAATCCAGCAAGATTCGAGGGATTCGTGGATTCGACGAATCCCCCGTCCCATCTCTAATGTTGATCAATTACACCTAGACCTGAATAGTGTTCAACTATCCCTGTGATTTTATGTTTTATTTCAAAAAGGGGGTCGCCACTTAATGGTTGATATGTAAATTGATCTGATAATTGTCGCATGACTTCCTGTACGTATTTAATTTTGTCTATTATTACAATGGAGCCACCCTTATCAGCAGGCTTTATCACCAAATTCACATCCTCTATCAAGGATTTAATAGCTCTCTTGTCACCTACTGAAACATTGTGTCTCAAGTGTAACTCACCCCTCTTTATTGAGTCTATCTGTTCCCGCACCTCCCTAGTGACCAATTGTATATACGTTTCAACTGGGTGATAGGTCCTGGGGGGCATAAATATAGATTTATTTTTTAGACCTAAATCAATAAGATGCAAACCAGATTCAGTCTCTATGGGCTCCGTGCTCCACTGCACACCAACGGGTCCAGAGAAATGGGCTTTAAGTCTTAGTTTCCTGAAAAATTGCTGCAAATCAACATCCAATTGAAAAGAAGCTTATTCTACAATAGACACGGCTGCTGGGATTCATCATTTGCATCAATTGGAGATTGCTCCTTCCCTGTGCAGCGTGCAAACAAAGGTGAAGCGCTGACCTGTTTCCTGGATTATCTGAACTTTCTGGTACGTGCACCACCATTTCCAAATGAGTACTACAAACATCACACTCAGTTTTGATAATACGGAGGCCGAACAAATCCTGTCACAGGTGACGTCTGGTTCGAAGTTCCTAAATATTCCTACAAGTAAATATAAAAAGCGACACTTGGAAAGGGAATTGAGGAGACTTACTTCGTATGAATTGCATGTGGCTACTTTAGCCGAATATCACAAGGTTGGTAGGATACCGCGAGGTCTTAGAGTACACCTACGTCCGACCTTTTTCCCTGACGACCCAGAATATTACAGGGATTTTGAACACATTATCAATAAATGTTCATATGACCTCATACTCCTTACAATTAAGCTCATCCAATAAGCGATTGTCGAGATAAAGGAACAAGTGACCAGCACCGAACAACAGCTGCGCGATTCTGTCTCCTCTGACGAATTAAAAAGTTGAAAGAAGCAGTGGATGCACAGATTGCAACTTATAAACAAGATACCGAAGAGAAGAAAAGATCTAAATTTCTACGCGACAGTAAGGATTATTACCTTAATCATGTGTACAGATGGCGAGACACAGGTCTGCGATCACAGTCCGGATATCGAAAACCCGCGAGATTTGGTTCTCAAAGTTCAAGTTCCGGCGATTCAGTTGGCTCTCGCGAGATCCGTCCTTTTTTCCGGAGAGGCGGCCGGCGTCTGCGTGGAGGAGGAGGAGGCAAGCGGGACGGAAGCACCACCGGCGGAACATCAGGGGCGACGCAGAGCCAGACGATACAGACCAGGTGGCAGGTAAGCGATCGTTAGTTATAAACCTGTCGTCTCGGTGTCTGGACTCTGAGCAAATTTCCGCTCTTCAGAGGGGCTTATCATTCTGCCCCACAGCAGACTTTGACACTTTTCAATTGGATGTTGATTTGCAGCAATTTTTCAGGAAACTAAGACTTAAAGCCCATTTCTCTGGACCCGTTGGTGTGCAGTGGAGCACGGAGCCCATAGAGACTGAATCTGGTTTGCGTCTTATTGATTTAGGTCTAAAAAATAAATCTATATTTATACCCCCCAGGACCTATCACCCGGTTGAAACGTATATACAATTGGTCACTAGGGAGGTGCGGGAACAGATAGACTCAATAAAGAGGGGTGAGTTACACTTGAGACACAATGTTTCAGTAGGTGAAAAGAGAGCTATTAAATCCTTGATAGAGGATGTGAATTTGGTGATAAAGCCTGCTGATAAGGGTGGCTCCATTGTAATAATGGACAAAATTAAATACGTACAGGAAGTCATGCGACAATTATCAGATCAATTTACATATCAACCATTAAGTGGAGACCCCCTTTTTGAAATAAAACATAAAATCACAGGGATAGTTGAACACTATTAAATTTTTGGTTAATCACACCCCTAGAACTCCGTTCCTATATATTTTACCAAAGGTCCATAAAACTTTGATTGATCCCTCTGGACGCCCTATAGTGTCCTCAGTGGGATCCATCCTATCCCCTCTGGCAGTTGTCCTTGAAAAAGTTTTAACCCTTTGGTAAAATCTACAAAATCGTTCTTATGGGATACACCACATTTCTTGAGGATTATAGCAGAGTTGGGTCCTGTTCCCATTGAGAGCCTCCTGGTGACCATTGATGTTGTCAGTTTATATACCTCTATCGGTCATCAGGATGGCATACGGGCTGTCTCAGCCGCACTTATTATACGACCACAGAACAATAATTTTTTCTTGAGCTATTACATTTGGTCCTCTATAAAAATTACTTTTTGTTCATGGATACGTTTTACCTGCAGAGGCGTGGCACCGCGATAGGGTCGAACTTGGCCCCGACCTATGCAAATCTTTTTATGTCATCATTTGAAGAAAAACATGTATACAACTATTGACTATTCTGAAAAAAGCTAGAGAAGGGATAGAAGGGGAAAGGGCCTTACCAGATGGAGGCAAATCTAGGATAGCTTTTATCCATAAGTTTCATCCATTTAATGTAGGTATTGACAACATAGTCAGGAAGCATTGGCACCTGTTCAACAAAGCGTATCCTCAAGTTGATGAATTTAAACATTCACCTCTCATCTGCAATAAAAATAATTTAAATTATCGCGATAAATGAGTTCATGCAGATTTAGGTAGTACAAAAACAATACTGAAACAACAGCGGATATCCACGCCACGGATGGGCACATCCCCCTGCCTGCATTGTCTACAATGCTCTCATGTAATTAAAGGCCCTTCGTTTTATCACCCACATACTGGTAAAAGCTTTGGAGTAAAAGGTTTTTTTCCCTGTGACTCTGCAAATGTTATATACCTTATCAAATGTCCTTGTGGCCTATTATATGTGGGTGAGACAATGCAGGCAGTGAAGGATCGTATCAGTAAACATAAATCGGATATTAGGACAAAAAAACTTATGCTACCGGTTCCATATCATTTTGAGAAACACAAACATACTGTCGCACAATTGCGTTTTCAAGTATTAGAACAGGTGAAGAGACCAAGGAGAGGGGGGGATGTCAAAAAGCTTCTCCTCAGAAGAGAGGCTTTTTGGATCCACACCCTGGACACTCTGCACCCAAGGGGACTTAATAGGGAGTATGAAGTCGCACATTTATGAGATTCTGTTGTCATTATGTGAAATACATATATACACTCAATATACCTTTCATGTATTTTTTTTAGACTGCTGCCTTGTGATGAAAAGGACTTACAGATTCTTCAACAAGGTAGAATGTAACCTGTGCCATATGTTACTTTGTTTCACTTGTTGTTACTTGGTTTAACTAATTGATTGATTAATTATTTAAAATACCACCCACTAAAAAGGGTGGAGACGTCACTAATGGGCGGTACTAGACCCTATATAAGGTTTAATTTAGTTTTTGGATGTACCTGTTGAAAAAGGCTTGCATGCCGAAACGCGCCCTGGTTGTAGGACTTTCTGCTTTATGAAGAAATAAAAAGAAGCTTATTCTACAATAGACACGGCTGCTGGGATTCATCATTGGCATATGAATTAGGCTCCATTCAGACGTCCGTAGTGCATTGCGGATCCACAATACACACGGCCGTCTCCCCCATAGAAATGCCTATTTTTGTCCGAAATTGCAGACAAGAATAGGACATGCTCTATTTTTTTCCGGAGCTGTGGACCGGATTATCGGGGGCCGCGCTCTGGAAATGCGGATGCAGACAGCACACTGTGTGCTGTCCACATCTCTGCATAAGTGTGCACACCCTTAAACTAATACTTTGTTTAAGCACCTTATGATTTTATAACAGCACTCAGTCTTTTTGGGTATGAGTCTATCAGCATGGCACATTTTGACTTGGCAAGATTAGCCAACTCTTCTTTGCAAAAACACTCCAAATCTGTCAGATTGCGAGGGCATCTCCTGTGCACAGCCCTCTTCAGATCACCCCACAGATTTTCAATCGGATTCAGGTCTGGGCTCTGGCTGGGCCATTCCAAAACTTTAATCTTCTTCTGGTGAAGCCATTCCTTTGTTGATTTGGATGTATGCTTTGGGTCGTTGTCATGCTGAAAGATGAAGTTCCTCTTCATGTTCAGCTTTCTAGCAGAAGCCTGAAGGTTTTGTGCCAATATTGACTGGTATTTGGAACTGTTCATAATTCCCTCTAGCTTAACTAAGGCCCCAGTTCCAGCTGAAGAAAAACAGCCCCAAAGCATGATGCTGCCACACCAATGTTTCATTGTGGGTATGGTGTTCTTTTGGTGATGTGCAGTGTTGTTTTTGCACCAAACATATCTTTTGGAATTATGGCCAAAAAGTTCAATCTTGGTTTCATCAGACCATAACACCTTTTCCCACATGCTTTTGCGAGACTTCAGATGTATTTTTGCAAAATGTAGCCTGGCTTGGATGTTTTTCTTCGTAAGAAAAGGCTTTCGTCTTGCCCCTCTACCCCATAGCCCAGACATATGAAGAATATGGGAGATTGTTGTCACATGTACCACACAGCCAGTACTTGCCAAATATTCCTACAGCTCCTTTAATGTTGTTCTTCTCGTCTTTCATCAATTTTGGAGGGACGTCCAGTTCTTGGTAATGTCACTGTTGTGCCATATTTTCTCCACTTCATGATGCCTGTCTTCACTGTGTTCCATGGTATATCTAATGCCTTGGAAACTCTTTTGTACCCTTCTCCTGACTGATACCTTTTAACAATGAGATCCCTCTGATGCTTTGGAAGCTCTCTGTGGACCATGGCTTTTGCTGCGGGATGCGACTAAGAACATTTCAGGAAAGACCAACTAGAGCAGCTGAACTTTATTTGGGGTTAATCAGAGGCACTTTAAAAAAGTTCTGAAATGATTTATCTTTGTCTCATTTTTTTACAGCACAGAAACCTGACATTTTAACAGGGGTGTGTAGACTTTTTATATCCACTGTGTATATATATATATATATATATATATATATATATATATATATAAAAAATAAGGTGTGTGGGGGTTTGATTTCCCAAGACATACTTCAAGTGTAGCAAATAAAACTTGAAAATTCAAAGATAGAAAACTTCCTATTTCATATTATTCCATTTCAGAAGCAGGCGAAATTCCATGAAATGGAGAGAGCAGCTTTGATAAGGGACACGGAGCGCGGTGGCGTAAAGTTAACGTATACAACTCATTTCTTAAGTAGACAGAAAATGAAATGATTCCTGTTTTTTCTTTTTTTTCTTTTTTACAACTCCCTGTCAAACCGATTAGTACATAGAACTAATTACTATTTATATAATTGTTAAAAGTCCCTTTTCTTTCCTTAAAATGAGAGTTCTTTAACCCCACCCCTCCTCCGAGAAGACTTCTTGCAAATCTTTTAAATGCAAACTATTTGAAAAGTGTCGTATCAATTCCTTTGACACTTCAAATGATATTGCTACATCAAACAGCACATACATATGATCGAGTGCAGAAAGCAAACAGAAACATCTTCAAAATGAAGTTTCTAACACATTTTCCTGCTGGCTTTTCTTTCTCATACACTGTGAAGATCTGATGTTCAGGTCGCTCAAATATAAAATCATTAAGAAAGATTTGAGGGGAAGAGAAGAGAGGCCCAGATCAATGCACGCAGGGACTTAAAAGAAGACACATTAACTATTTTAAACATTCCTACTTGTACCAAAAAGAAGAACAAAATCCTGCGTGCTATTATGGAAATGGGAATTATTTCAAACAATGGCAGCAGATATGGATAAAATTGTTCATTTCTGTACAAAAGGGAAGCGAACATTCTCCTGCTCGTATGTACTTCACTAGGTGGCAGGATAGACCGAACAAACCATGAAAAAATGCCCATGAGTTTGAACACCATCCATTTCATCTGTAAAGTGACAATGGTGCTCTGTAGAGTGCCTTTGCTGCCACTCAATCATTTCTGTTACTGGACATTTCTGGCTTTCTAAGCAATTCTTCTTGAGCTCTCTGCTATCCTGGCAGTCATATCATTATCATCAAAAGAAGGATTACAATGATGGGTAACACCACTGTATAGATCAATAAGTCATGTCCAGAGTACAGGGTCCTATCACCCATGGTGGCTGCTTAAAGTAGCAGCTCAGGCAGGATGACCAACTCATAATCATGTATAGAGAATCGAATAAATAAATCTGCAATCGAAAAATAAAAGCAGATAATGTAGAAAAAAAAGAATATGTGTCAATATCTCATTTTAATGAGTAAAAAATTTGTTGATAATTTCCTTTAAGAAAAAATAATGCCCGTACCTGGAACAGGCATTGTTCCTCCCAAATTACCTTTGGTGGTGTCACATATACAGCAGGTAGATCCTGCCATAACAATGCATCATCTATAGATCCCCTAAATAGTGTTTGAACTACAGTCAACCCCCCCCCCCCCCCAGTAAGGTATGTCAGCTACAGGTTCCTACTAACAATGTGCCAGTCCATAAGTGCTGCATTAAGACTGTGGCAACCACAGAAGCCACTATAGGTGCCAACCACAGAAGCCATACAGACCTGATAATGAATTGCCGATCAGATAAGCCCCCCCCATAAAAGTCTACTGCCTCTTGTCTGATGTCCAACCTCGTCATCCAATACATATGTCTGGCAAACTGTATCCTCCATAAGACATGTTTGGAAGCACAGAACCTTCAAAGTTTAGCAATGTTTTTCAGTTTTCCGAAATTCTGATGGTATAGGCTGTATTAGTTTGGTACTGTATCAACAGAATCATTATAAATATTGGTTGACAGGGAAAAATGCTAGTGCACATGCATCATTATTGTTGCGGTATCTGTTCACGTATTCCATTGCACACCATCTGGTCTGATTTCCGTATTCGTCTGGGTGTGTCTGTATGGCAGTGCAGATTTTCTTCTGTTTTGTGCGTACTGGCTGTACGCACAAAACTGTTGTAGTGTGAACATGATACTTGTAGTGTGAATATGACCATTGTGGTTGTCAGTGGTGTAGCCTGGGGGAAAGTTGCAGTGATGCGGTTACCCTGGGCAATAAAATATAGGGGGTGCCAGGCAGCAGGGTCACTTCTTGGGCGGCCAGTTCAATAAGGGCAACGGGGGCCTGTCAATGAGGGCCCATCCACTCCATTCTGCCTCATAAGCCTCAGGCTACTAGGCCTGCAGCCTATGAGGTGGTAGAATGGTGCAAGAGATCTCGATGACATCACCGTGGCCTCCTGTACCGGGTGATGACGTGGCACAAAGGGCATGGTGATGTTTTCGCAACTGCCTGCACAGGGATGCCTGAACTCAGGCCGCAAGTGTGACGAAGAGAGGAACAGAGGTATTTTTTTTATGTTTGTATGCTAATGCAGGCAGTACTAGGGGTACTATGGGGGTGGAGGAGTATTATAAATACTATAGAGAAGAAATACAGACACTAATACAAAGGGGGGCATTATATATCTATACAAATAATACAGAGGGGGTCATTATATATACAAAAAATTCTGAAGGGTCTTTATATATCCTAATAATACAGGGGAGGTCATTATATATCCTAATAATACAGAGTGGGCAAATACATATACTAATAATAAAGAGGGGGCCATTATATATTATAATAGTACAAATGAGGCATTATACAGGGAGTGCAGAATTATTAGGCAAATGAGTATTTTGACCACATCATCCTCTTTATGCATGTTGTCTTACTCCAAGCTGTATAGGCTCGAAAGCCTACTACCAATTAAGCATATTAGGTGATGTGCATCTCTGTAATGAGAAGGGGTGTGGTCTAATGACATCAACACCCTATATTAGGTGTGCATAATTATTAGGCAACTTCCTTTCCTTTGGCAAAATGGGTCAAAAGAAGGACTTGACAGGCTCAGAAAAGTCAAAAATAGTGAGATATCTTGCAGAGGGATGCAGCACTCTTAAAATTGCAAAGCTTCTGAAGCGTGATCATCGAACAATCAAGCGTTTCATTCAAAATAGTCAACAGGGTCGCAAGAAGCGTGTGGAAAAACCAAGGCGCAAAATAACTGCCCATGAACTGAGAAAAGTCAAGCGTGCAGCTGCCAAGATGCCACTTGCCACCAGTTTGGCCATATTTCAGAGCTGCAACATCACTGGAGTGCTCAAAAGCACAAGGTGTGCAATACTCAGAGACATGGCCAAGGTAAGAAAGGCTGAAAGACTACCACCACTGAACAAGACACACAAGCTGAAACGTCAAGACTGGGCCAAGAAATATCTCAAGACTTATTTTTCTAAGGTTTTATGCACTGATGAAATGAGAGTGAGTCTTGATGGGCCAGATGGATGGGCCCGTGGCTGGATTGGTAAAGGGAAGAGAGCTCCAGTCCGACTCAGACGTCAGCAAGGTGGAGGTGGAGTACTGGTTTGGGCTGGTATCATCAAAGATGAGCTTGTGGGGCCTTTTCGGGTTGAGGATGGAGTCAAGCTCAACTCCCAGTCCTACTGCCAGTTTCTGGAAGACACCTTCTTCAAGCAGTGGTACAGGAAGAAGTCTGCATCCTTCAAGAAAAACATGATTTTCATGCAGGACAATGCTCCATCACACGCGTCCAAGTACTCCACAGCGTGGCTGGCAAGAAAGGGTATAAAAGAAGAAAATCTAATGACATGGCCTCCTTGTTCACCTGATCTGAACCCCATTGAGAACCTGTGGTCCATCATCAAATGTGAGATTTACAAGGAGGGAAAACAGTACACCTCTCTGAACAGTGTCTGGGAGGCTGTGGTTGCTGCTGCACGCAATGTTGATGGTGAACAGATCAAAACACTGACAGAATCCATGGATGGCAGGCTTTTGAGTGTCCTTGCAAAGAAAGGTGGCTATATTGGTCACTGATTTGTTTTTGTTTTGTTTTTGAATGTCAGAAATGTATATTTGTGAATGTTGAGATGTTATATTGGTTTCACTGGTAAAAATAAATAATTGAAATGGGTATATATTTGTTTTTTGTTAAGTTGCCTAATAATTATGCACAGTAATAGTCACCTGCACACACAGATATCCCCCTAAAATAGCTAAAACTAAAAACAAACTAAAAACTACTTCCAAAAATATTCAGCTTTGATATTAATGAGTTTTTTGGGTTCATTGAGAACATGGTTGTTGTTCAATAATAAAATTAATCCTCAAAAATACAACTTGCCTAATAATTCTGCACTCCCTGTATATACTATCCATACATAGAGCATCATACATATGGGCACTACGAGGGGGGTGCCTTTTAAGTAGTGGCACTACAGGGGCATTATAATACAGGGTGCACTACAGAGGGTCATTATAGCTACATAAGACACTGCAGCAGGTCTTTATAAATACTAGGGCTACTAGAGGGGTCTTTATAAATACTTGAACTACTATAAGAGGCATTGTAACTACTGCAGACACTATAGGGTACTTTATCACTACTGTGGGCTTTATTGGGGTACCTAATAGAGGGTCTTTGTTACTGCTTGGGGCACTATAGGAGGCCTCTTTTTTCTACTAGGGGTCATATGGGGACATTATTAATATTGGGGTGCCGTGGGAGCATTATTATTGAGCACAATATGAAGGGCATTACTACTAAACTCACAGAGTGAACATAACCCCGTTCAAGGGAATATAGTAGAATATAGTTAGTTATAAACAACTTCACAGAATTACCATTACCATTGACATAACTTTTAATAATTCCTTGTTAAAAAGCCATTGGACCCTTAAGATACAGAAATAAATAATAAATGACAAAATAATAAATGACAAAATAAATCAAAAACCTAAGTGTGGAAAAGGTATTCCACTAGCCTATGTTTGCAGGAACGGCAACCATGTGTATGCAAAATAGGCTAATGGGGCAGTAACCCTGATACTAGCCCTATTTGTATTGCCCTGCCTGCAAACGGAATGGCCACCCCGATAGGGGTGATCCCGTGTCTCGTACCTCCTATTAATCCCTAGAAGGCCCTAATACGGGTATTAGATACAGCAAGATAATGCTGTCCCTACTGAGAGACCTAGGCTACTATAAATATCAAAAAAATTATAAACAACATACATAAATAACCCCTCAGTGAGGTGGCAAAGGACCACCAATTAACATATAGTGCAAGAGTAATAATATTAAGTGATGAAGTAAATATGCAGGTCATGTGTCACATAGACACTCCTGACCACCCCGTCCCAACGCGTTTCGCCTCATTGGTTTCAGGCTCCTCAGGGGACAAAAAAACATTAATGAACCATAGCACAGTGTCCAACACCACAGAAAATTTCACTGGAGAGACTAAGATGATTAATCTCTCATCACAGAGTGGTTACTGATGTCTAAAACCACTAATAGACATATAATAGAAAGCTAAATAGCTGAAAATAGATCAGGTTCAGGGACTAGTCAATAGTCAACTCATCAATAGATAATGATAACGGTCAAATGATTATTAATACAGACCACTGTTAATGACATAAAGCAGATGAAACTAAAGTGTACCAGGATACGCATACATTTGGTTTGTATATTTAATCTGCACCCTTTATAGACCAAAGATGAAATAGAGATGTATACAACCTCTTCCTCAGCTGGCAACTCAAGAGGTTGGATACCTCGAAACGCGTCTGGCAATTGGCAATACAGAGACTACCCACTAAAAACCTACAAAATCCTACTCTAAGAAATATCTCTCTTCTAATACCGCATAATTCCTCTAACTCTGATTTAACAAGAGAAAGAGTGTAAGAGCCACACAGAAACAGAAGCGAACTGCAAACAGCTGATCTGGTAACAGAAGACCACGTAGTCGGAAGAGCAACAGGTGGTACGCCAACTTGGACGTCTGATCAGTGCATCCGGAACCGTGGAGCGCACTATGTGAGATCCTCTACAGCGCAAGTAAAGAGCCCGGAGACCAGAGGCGGACAACAAGTAGGGTGAGTGTGTCTGATTACCGGGTGGGACTCCACCGGAATCAACAAGAACATGCAACCAACGAACGGTGAGTAATTTACTAACAAAACTGACTGCATAATTCAATTGAAAAGGATTAAGTCGGACCAGCATATTTATGAAGGACACTACAAAATACTAACGGCAGTAGTAACGATATAAACCTTCATCTATTCTACTACTCACTACCTATCTACCATTGGAGATGAATTATTAACCATTTAACCACTCACTCTACTAACATATATATGTATTTGAACAGTGGATATATGGAAAAACAATACAGCAAAACAGAGCTGCATAAATACAGTCAACTGAAACAATCTAAGAATACCAATACCCACTGTTTTTGGCTTAACTGGCCTTTGCAAAAGGAATTTGTTTAAACACTCTTTTTAACAACACGTTTTTATTATGTTAGACAATATTGTAAACATAGTATATGTTGGTTGTGTCCTCATATGTATGCACAATATTGGGCACAAAAATTGAACCTTTTTAGATTTTTTTATACTTTCTTTATATATCTGTATGTGTTTTATGGTTGGGATCCTTTTATATTTTGTATATTAAAATAAAATGTGGATTTTATTTGATCACCTATGCTAAACCAGTTGGTGAGTGCCTGTCTATTATATCTTCAGAACACTCCATATTTTGCTAAATAAATGTATATGTCATTCTGGTGGAGCAAATATTATGTGTGTGGATCTCTTCTGTTACATGAATACCACAATATTCTCTTGTGAAAATATAAAAGCCCTGAGGTTAGTTGGACAAGACTAGAAATATCACTGTGACAATCTGACATGTCAGGACTGGAAATGGGCTATCAGGGAAATTTCTTCTATTATGTTTTGACAGTTTTGAAGAATGACTACGGTATCGCCTACAGTACTTGACTTGCAAATTATGGAGATATATGATACAGATAAGAAACAACTACAAAAGGAATAATATAATATTAGATAATGAGGAGCGGAGATGAACAACTCTATGGACAAAAGTATTGGGACACCTGCACATTACTCCTACAGGGGCTTTTGTGAGATCCCATCCTAAAGCCATAGATATTATTATGAAGTCGGTGTCCTCACTGCAGCTAAAACTGCTTCCACTCTCCTAATAAGGCTTTCAACAAGATTTTGGAGTGTGTCTGTGGGAATATTTGCCCATTCATCCAGGAGAACAATTGTAAGGTCAGATACTGATGTTGAATAAGAGGGCCTGGGTTGCAATCTCACTTCTAGTACACCCTAAGAGTGTTGGATGGGGTTGAGGTCAGGGCTCTGTGCAGGACAATCAAGTTCTTCCACAACAAACTTATTCAGCCATATCTTTGCTTTGTGTACTAGGACACAGTCATGATGGAATAGAAAAGGGCATTACACAAAGTTGAACGCAGGCAATTGTCCATAGTGCCCTGGTATGCTAAAGCATTAAGTTTTCCCTCCACAGGAACTAAGAGGCCTTAGCCAACGCCAACCTCTGAAAAACAGCCCCATAACATTATCTCTCCTCCCTCAAACTTTATAGGTGGCACAATTCATTCAAGCAGGTAATGTTTTCCCAGCATTCATCAAACCCAGACTTGTCGATTAGTCTGACAGATAGAGAAGTGAAATTTGCCTCTCAACACAACACATTTTCACCGCTCTCAAGTCCATTGACTGCATGCATTACACTACTCCATCTGACCCTTGGCATTGTGCTTGGTGATGTAAGGCTTGCATGCAGCTGCTTGGAAAACAAAAAGAACAAATGTTAAAAAAAGAAAGAGAGTGTTGGTCCAATCTATTGAAGAAAGAATAAAAAGGAAAAAAACACCAGAAGTGTGTGTCACAAACGTGTATATTTCCGACATCACTACAAGCGATCCTGGCGGGGGAGGTTTTGGTCATTGGGTGTCTTGAGCTTTATCCCATTGACCTCCTCCTCGGTGAAGTAAGTCTCTTTTATTCGACCAGGATTGATTTTATCACTTTTAACTAATATAGCAAGAAGATCTTGCTTCTCTTATCTTCTTTCTAATTTTTTGGTTTTAATATTTCCATTGACATTTTTTCATCATTTAGTCAATTTTTTCTTCTGTCCCTCCTTTGGGACCACATGGGGTTGGCGCCGTCAGGGTGGTATTCCCCCCTCTTTTTTGGATATGCAGCTGCTTGGCCAGTGAAACCCATAACATGAAGCCAGTGCATAGTTTTCATGTTCATATTAATGCCAGAGGAGGTTTGGACTCTGCAGTTACTGAGTCAGCCGAACGTTGTCAACTTTTATGTACTATGAAGCACATTTATTAAAACTGGTGTTTTAGACTGCAGGCCCATAGCTGGCGGCGCATCCAGCTCCAGTTCTAAGTGTAAAACAGCTTCCTAGCTGTCTCACATTTAGGCTTTTTTCTACGCCTAAAACAGGCATAGAAAATGGTGAATGAGATGTGCCTGCCGCTCACTCCAGGTTTAAAATTGTGGACGTGGTAAAGTCACAGATAGTGATGCGACTAACCGTTGCGCTGCCATTTGCGCCTGAAATACGCCTAATTTAGGCATATTTCAGCATAGTAAATGACCTCAGCACTTAAAGCCCTCTAATGTGGTTTATCTACAAAATAAACTTGCTGTAAATACAGTAGGAATCAGACAAATTCTTCTCTAATTAAAAATAGCCTTGAACAGATGGGTGGAGTACACAACTAAAATGGAGGCAGTCACCATCCCCAAATATATCACTTTGTTTGTAGGTGCTGACTTATTGTGTTTCATATTAAACCACTGATTACCTTACTATTAGAAGAAGCCATGACTTTAAGACCATGCTGACCTACTCCGAGCTACACAAAATCAGCTGTCATATGAAGTCCCCACCATTAAAGTTGGTTACTAAGATAACAAATTTTTAAAAGGCCTAGAGTGGTTTAAAAAAACTGAATCCACTCAGTCATATTAGTCTTATTCAAAAGGTTATTCGTGAGGCATAAATAATACTCACTCTTTTGAAGCTTGATTAAGGGGGTGTGACTCCGAAACATCGCGCAGCATGGGGTAGCAATCAGTTCAGCGCTCTCAGGATTACTACTGTATGCATTATAGCGATTTATTTATATGAATAAAAGGACTGAAAAATACAAGCAAAGCTTCAAAAGAATGAGTATTATTTATGCCTCACGAATAACCTTTTGAATAAGACTAATATGACTGAGTGGATTATGTGCATATAATTGTGGCGCCTGATTGAGGTTCTATAGTTCAAATAGTCTAGTTTCCTAGACTACTAAACTCCCGTTTTAGGTCAGCTTAAAACATAACATTTATTTTATTTTATTAAGAATAATATAAAGCGGGAGAACTAAGGAAACTTTAAAATTCTAGGTGCAGGAGGACTCTAAGGGCAGAGATAAGGGTTACTTCACCCATATATTCTGCCTCCATAACATGCGTCCATTTGCCTTTTGCTTCCCGTTTGGCGATACACTTTATTCGCCTTGATGGAACTTATGTTAGGAAGTAACCTATTCAATCGCTTTAAATAATTTACTTTCCGTATCTATGTATCTTTAGCGCGACTCTCCACCACTTATTGTCAGGGTTCAGAGGAGTCTGCAGTTACTCCTCTCCGTGACACTTAGTCCTACCTGAACCTAATTTAAAATCCTAAGACAAAAAATCCTAAGACAAAAGGTTCTGAATCAGGTCGTGGTATACTACATGTGGAGCAACAGTTGATGATTGAACTATAAAAACTAATCCCCCATCACTCTTGTTCCAGCTCTCTCTGTGTCCCTGATGCCTCTTGAAACACAGGAAATAACAATTCAACCAATCACTGGCTGCAGCGGTGACCTAACTCAGCCAGTAATTGACTGAGTGGACCACACACAGATCAATGGGGACACAAGGAACTTTGGAACAGGAGACACAAGGGACTAGTGGAAGTGAGTATGATCTATTTTGTATTTTTACATCACTCTGAGCCTTTCTTTAAAAAATGATCAGCTGCCCAAACCCTTTAATGTCTACATGACCTGCAACAACATAAGAACCTCTTTGATTGGCTTTCTGAATAAAAGAGTAGATGATACATCAGATTTCCAGCTTACATCTTAAACCTACCTTAATGTATCAAGAGGTAGACCCGAGAGTCCCTGTTGAGAACTTCAGAGTCCTAAAGAAACTCTTTTGAGGGACTGGTCTACGTTTCAGGCCGACCTGGATTCCATTGGGTTATTAGTCACCTAGACATACCATTGTACCGTAAGAAATGAGTTGTCTGAATCAAACCCTACCACTTTGTACTTTCTCCATAAAATGAGAAGACGAGTTAGACAATGACCGACAGCAAAAGTTTTGTTTTTGGAATAAATTAGCAAACTAAACTATTATTAAAATGAAAGAAAATAGTAATAATAAGGCATTTCACTTAAAAGAAAGAAACATGAAATGTATGTTATTAATCTTCCAGCTTCATAAACCCATTTCCTTTTGAAACAATACCAAACTGTCCTTTTTTTTTCAGTCCAAGTTAGATTGTTAAAATCCGGCAGAATATGTTTTATTGTGTATTGAGTTCCCGAAAAAAAAAAAAAAACTAAACAAAACAAAAACATTATTTTTCATTGTCTGGGAAGAGTGAACAATAGGAATTTGATAAGATGAAATACTGCAGAAAAGACAAATGGCTTTAAAGTGAGCAGTTGGGTTTATAGTTTGTTCACAACAGAGAAATCTTCAGTTGCTCCGGATAACAAGTAAAACGATTCAAAATTTGCTTTTTGTTTTCAGTAATATTCTTATTTCCTCTTTGAGAAATTAATCGTGAGATGTGAGACACAAAAGAAGATGCTGTATGAAACGAGAAATACAATGGCAAAAATTACCATATGGGGAGAGCTCCATAAAGAGGATTAGTGACATTGTCAAAGACTCTGCAACAAAACAGTTACGTGTGTCACAAATGATCATTGTCTTGGTGAAATATTCATGTGACTCATCGTGTGGTGACAAGGACTAAACTCTCAGGGTGCTTGTTATTCTAATCAACGGCATATGTTACAATGTCAAATACCTGGCATTAGTGACTAATCTACTTGTTTCAATAGGTTGCAATGAAATCAGTTACAAGAACATTTATAAGTAAGTCTTTTGGAATTAAGATATCTCAAAATATTTACAATTAATGGGGCCACACAGTCCTCTTCTATGGGACCCAGGTGGCATTTTTGCAACTTTGTAAAATAAAGTTGTTAAATACTGGGCTCAGTACACATTTCTGTCGGAGGCTGCATCAGAAATTTTGACATATTTGATAGGAAAAATAACACAGCATTCTTTCCATTGATATAACAGACACCATCACAGAAACCTAACTAAGACTACTTTCACACTTGTGTTGTTAATTCTGGTATTGAGATCCGGCAGAGGATCTCAATACTGCAATTAAATGAATCAGTTTTGATTTTGCACATCAGGATGCATCTATTCCGTTAAGATGCGGTTGTAAGAAATCAAAACGGAAAAAAACGGATCCGTCACTGAGTACATTGAAAGTCAATGAGTGATGGATCCTAAAAAAAGATAGAGTAATAGTAGATACCCGCGCTGCCAAAGGGGAAGGGGGATGGTGAAGGCTTTGTGTAGCTATGCCGCTGCTGGTTCAGAGAGGG
Organism: Bufo bufo; assembly: GCF_905171765.1. Classification (NCBI taxonomy): domain Eukaryota; kingdom Metazoa; phylum Chordata; class Amphibia; order Anura; family Bufonidae; genus Bufo; species Bufo bufo. The sequence goes on along the minus strand of NC_053392.1, from coordinate 107,524,039 downwards.
TTAATTGCCCTAACACCCTCCAAAAAATTATAACTCAGTATGTACGGGAAAAAAACCTGAAACCATGCTGGCCACAAAGAAGGGACACCAATGGTTACCCCTGTGTAGTTGGAAGGGGATGGTTAATAGATACAGCTAGTGTCACGGGGTTCCGAAGGTGCACTCGGTCCCCCATTGCCCGCAGACCTGTTGCTTAGCTTTTGGAATGAGGTTCTGTGTTTGACCTCATTCCCAGGGCAGCTTTACTAGCTGGTTGGCTCCCTTCTCCTAGTCTGCCTTGAGCGCCGAGCTGATCACTCGGTGCATGACTGGTTGGTCTGTCGGTCATGTGACGCTGGCCACGTCACATGACCCTCACTCCCCACTATAAATACAGGCAGCCTGCTGGCTACAGGTTGCCTGTTAATTTCTAGGTTCCTGGCTATTTGTTGGACTGATGAATACTTACCTGATCCTGTTCCCTGACCATACTTTTGCCTGCTCCTCCTGTACTACGCATCCGTCCTGGTATTGTGACCTCGGCTCCCACCTGACTACTCTCTTAGGACTCCTCTTGTACTTCTCTGCTCTCCTGGTATTTATGACCCCGGCTTCTCCTGACAATTCTCTGCTTGCTCCATTTGTACTTTGCAGCTTTCCTGGTATTGACTCGGTCCATTCACGTCCTGTTGTTTGTCTGTCTGTCATCCCTGCACTTATTCCAAGTTAGGGATTGCCGTCCAGTTGTCCCCTGTCATTAGGACTCGCGAGGCAAGTAGGCAGGGCCAGGGGTAAGGGTGGAGCGCAGTGGTCACTTCACTCCCCCCTGTTTGTGTGTATACGCGACCGTTACAGCTGGGCAGATTAATAGAACTCTGCCCAGATAGGATTCTGTCCATAGAGTGAGGTACCGCACTGACTATAAAGTATACACTGGGATGGTCTCTATAATATAGAAAAACAAGCAACCCAGCTGACCATACCTAATAATAGACAGCGGTCCAACATGAATACAGGACCTCCAGAATGGTGTGTGAATCCCAGTACCTGAATAGAAATTTATGCCCGAATATTCTGACACATCATAGATCGTGCAGCTGTATGACTTACTTCTAGTATTCCGCGCTGAAAGTCTCTAGGACGGAGCAGTCAGTGGAGCCGATCAGAGAAATCCTGATGGTTCGTTGAGTAGGAGCAGTCTTCTGTTTCCTCTGCCAGCGCGCACGGTCCCTGCCGGTGACACGTGTGCGCGAGGGAAACTGCGCTGGTAACTTTAGAAAACGAAAGTTCTGTGTGACGTCACACCTTGGACGGATGCCTGCTTGGGTCACAATACAGCCGACATGTTTCGGAATTCACCAATTCCTTCCTCAGGGATGGTCAGTGGCCGCTTCAGTGTGTATATATATATACGCGTTCATCTCCATAGTTACCAGGTCTCCTAATGACATATAGTAATTAGGAGACCTGGTAACTATAGAGACGGACACCTATATATATCCACACTGAAGCGGCCACTGACCATCCCTGAGGAAGGAATTCATGAATTCCGAAACGCGTCTGAGGTATTGGGACCCAAGCAGGCATTCGTCCAAGGTGTGACGTCACATGGAACTTTCATTTTCTAAAGATACCAGCGCAGTTTCCCTCGCGTGCAGGTGTCACCGGCCGGGACCGCGAGCGCTGGCAGAGGAAACAGAAGACTGCAACATTTTACATTAAAAGGGGTTGCCCGAGATTTTGATATTGATGGCCTATCCTATGGGTCTGACTGCCGGTTTTCCTGTAAGCACTGCGGTCTCCTCACAATATATCAAGCACATGACTGCTATTGCAGCTCAGACCCATTCACTTGAAGCTGAGCCTAGGCCATTTGACCAATGAACGTGATAACACGGACCTGGGAAGAGCCCGCACTCACCAGAGCACAGCAGTCTCTTCAGACAGATGATCAGCGGGAGATGGAGCCCCACAGATCTGATATTGATCATTTGTCCTGAGGACAGGCCATCAATATTAAAATCTTGGACAACCATTTAAAATCAAGGGCTTTGTTATGCAATCAATAGTTTAGAATTCACTTTCTTGACTTGAAGTTTGGAAAACTCTTTGGCCCATATCTAGTATTGTACTAATTAGTGCTGCAGCTGTTGATTATTTTAGTAATAAAGTATTCTATCGATTAATCCAACGATTAATCGAGTACTCTAATAAGAAATAATTAATTAAAAGAATGCTTTCCTTTATAAAAGGTCATCAGACCCCCATGCCATCAGCTCCCCCAGTGCCATTAGTTCTCTATACCATTAGTTACCCCCCTTGCCATCAGCTCCACTATGCCATCAGCCCCCCGTGCCATCAGTCCTCTGTGCCATAAGCTCCCCCCAATGCAATTAGTCCTCTGTGCCATCAGCTCCCTCCAGTGCTATCAGTCCTGTGTGCCATCAGCTCCCCCATGCCATCAGTCCTCTTGCCATCAGCCCCCCAGTGCCATCTGCTCTGTGCCATCAGCTCCCCCCAGTGCCATCAGCTCTGTGCCATTAGCTCCCCCTAGTGCCATCAGCTCCCCCATTGCCATCAGCTCTCCCCAGTGCCATCAGCTCTGTGCCATCAGCTCCCTCCAGTACCATCAGCACTGTGCCATCAGCTCCCCTCAGTGCCATCAGCTCTGTGCCATAAGCTCCCCCCAGTGCCATCAGCTCCCCCAGTGTCATCAGCTCTGTGCCATCAGCCCCCAGTGCCATCAGCTCTGTGCTATCAGCTCCCCCCAGTGTCTGTGCCATCAGCTCCCCCCAGTGCCATCAGCTCTGTGCGATCAGCTCCCCCAGTGCCATCAGCTCTGTTCCATCAGCTCCCCCAGTGCCATCAGCTCTCCCCATTGTCATCAGCTCTGTGCCATCATCTCTGTGCCATCAGCTCTCCAGTGCCATCAGCTCTGTGCCATAAGACCCCCAGTGCCACCAGTTCTGTGCCATCAGCTCCCCCCAGTGCCATTATCTCTGTGCCATCTGCCCCCTGTGCTATCAGCCCCCCAGTGCCATCAGCTCTGCGCAATCAGCTCCCCTGTGTCGTCACCCCCCTCCATGCCAGCAGTCCTCCATGTCCTCATTTCCTCCAGTGCCACCATCTCCCCTCCTAGCCATCAGTCCCAGTTTAACACTTACTTTTCCTGTAGGGGCGCCACTCCACAGCTCCTCCGTCTTCTCCGCGCGCTGCACTGTAGTCCAGACGTCACACAGCGTTGGGTCATAATGCGCGCTTACATGTACTATGACCTTACAATATGTCAGGATACAGTACAGTGCAGTGCGATGCCGACCGGCGGGTGACCACAGCAAGCGCTTCACTCACGCTCCGTGGTCACATGACACAAACGAATCCTCGATGCAAAAAAATTGCATCAAGGATTTTTTTGTCTCAAATTACTCGATTAAATCTTGTAATCGTTTCAGCCCTAGTACTAATAATGACCAAAACATCTCTAATTATTTGAGGATCACAAGGAAACTCATTGAAAATAGCATACTTCATTGACCTTACAAATAGCTGATAATAGAGCCTCAGTGATGAGACACCTTCATCAGTTTTGTAAAAAATATATAAATATCAGGTCTTTCCTGGTCCTGTTAACATAATTTTAGTTTATATACTTTAACAAAACACACAACATGCATACGGCAACTTTTAGTCATTAAATTCACTGTGATGTGGTCATCATATACAAATACATGACAAATACATTTTAGATTCTGAAAGCTTTACAGTTGGATGTAGACAGTCAAGTCACATTATTATGACAGCGTGTAGCTCATGAAGGAAGACACATGTTGTAAGCTGACTTAGTGGGTATATAAGGTGTGTGATACGCTGTCTGCACACATGCTGTCATGGGTCAAAGGGGAAATTTATCAGAGTTGCACAATGGGATGATTATTGGCATTCGGGCTCAGGGTGGCAGTATTTCTGAAACTGTTTATAAAACAATTTGTGAACTGTTCCTATGCTGCTGTATGAAACTGTATTGTGATTGGACCAATGGCACCATTGTGAATAAGCGATGTGGAAACTGCAAATCACCATGAGCCATGGATGTGAGAGGCGAACTACAACTACAAAGGTGCGCAAAGGCAGACTGTTACACTACAGTGGAACAGCTCAACACCAAAATGAACAAGGGGCTATCAGATGTGTGTTTAAAACAACAGTTTAGCAAAGCCTACTGAGTATGGGGCTCAGAAGCAGATGGATGGTCACTGCACCTCTGCTAACGAAGTTGCATCAGCAGAAAAGTAGTATCGGAATTTGACCTCTGCTGATTGGCAAAGGTTTGTCTTCTCCAATGAGTCACATTTTCTCCTTCATCGAATGGATGGCATTCGAGTGTCAGGTGAGAAACATCAGAGAGCAAACACCCTGCAACCATTTCTGGAAAAACACAAGCTGGTGGTGGAAGCTTTATGGTCTGGGGAATGTTTTTGTGGCATTCTCTGGGCCCACTCAACTATGTGGAAGGCACACTTTGCCGATTTGAGTATGAATCCATGCTTGCAGATCATGTACACAAATATATGCTGATTGTCTTCCCTTGGGCAGATGGGATCTTCCAACAAGACAATGCGATGTCACATGGCTAGAAATGTCTGACATTGGTTGGAAGAGCATGATCAAGACTTCCAAGTCTTACCCTGGCCCCCTAATTACCAAACTTAAACCCAATTGAGCATCTGTGGGACCACCTCAATCATCACGCTTGCTATATGGATCCTCCCCCATGCACCCTCCAGCAGCTGTGGAATACCTGTGACAACCTACCAGGACCTTACTGAGTCATTCACTCCCCGTCTAGCTACTGTCCATGCTGCACACAGCGGTTACTCTGGACATTAGATGGTGGTCATAATAATGTCACTCAACTATATATGTCCTCACCATATATTATATTGGATTCCCTTGTATCTTGGTTTTTACCCCAAATCTTGAAAATTTTATTTCTGAAATCCAAGTAGTTATGCCACACTTTATCCCAATATTTAGTGGATGCTCTGAATCCAATCCCTTTCATATTGAAGTCAGCACATATGTAGTTGGTCTACTATGTCATACATGGGTGGAGTGTATCTGCCATTGCTAGAGCTACTCTTTATGAGTGTCTCTCTCCTCTGGCTTATAGAGTGGTTGACCTCCTCCTATGACATTCTCTAACAATGCATATAGAAAGATGAAAAGGGATTGTCTTTATGACAACATCCCATTAATGGGGTTGTCTTAAAAAGCAGCTGTGTTTTAAAAGGATGCCACCCCGGCGCTCGGCTGATCGAGGACCCTGGCAATCAGCTCCAAGGAAAATGTAATATTACATAGTTATCCTTTAAATAAATGAGAGACAATGTAGTCTGTGGCTGGGATTAGTCCACCAAAGAAGGAGCTACTCTTTCTTAGCAGCATCTGGCTCTGGCTTATAGAAGAATTCTGAATGGAGGACACCTCTAGAAAGATGCCCATTCATCCAAGTAGTCCAAACTGTAAGACAATATGAGTATGTAATCCATGCATTCAATAAAAATTTAATGTACACTATAAAAGGGAGGTTTCTATGAAATTCTGTAGATCTTCCTTAACCTCCTAAAAGTCACCTTAAAATTGGGAAAAACCCTCCCAAAAATGTCACTTTTTTATTGTATATATTTAATATACAGTCAGGTCCATAAATATTGGGACATCGACACAATTCTAACTTTTTTGGCTCTATACACCACCCCAATGGATTTGAAATGAAACGAACAAGATGTGCTTTAACTGCAGACTGTCAGCTTTAATTTGAGGATATTTACATCCAAATCAGGTGAACGGTGTAGGAATTACAACAGTTTGCATATGTGCCTCCCACTTGTTAAGAAACCAAAAGTAATGGGACAATTGGCTTCTCAGCTGTTCCATGGCCAGGTGTGTGTTATTCCCTCATTATCCCAATTACAATGAGCAGATAAAAGGTCCAGAGTTCATTTCAAGTGTGCTATTTGCATTTGGAATCTGTTGCTGTCAACTCTCAAGATGAGATCCAAAGAGCTGTCACTATCACTGAAGCAAGCCATCATTAGGCTGAAAAAACAAAAGAAACCCATCAGAGAGATAGCAAAAACATTAGGCGTGGCCAAAACAACTGTTTGGAACATTCTTAAAAAGAAGAAACGCACCGGTGAGCTCAGCAACACCAAAAGACCCAGAAGACCATGGAAAATTACTGTGGTGGATGACCGAAGAATTCTTTCCCTGGTGAAGAAAACACCCTTCACAACACTCTCCAGGAGGTAGGTGTATGTGTGTCAAAGTCAACAATCAAGAGAAGACTTCACCAGAGTGAATACAGAGGGTTCACCACAAGATGTAAACCATTGGTGAGCCTCAAAAACAGGAAGGCCTGATTAGAGTTTGCCAAACGACATCTAAAAAAGCCTTCACAGTTCTGGAACAACATCCTATGGACAGATGAGACCAATATCAACTTGTCCCGGAGTGATGGGAAGAGAAGAGTATGGAGAAGGAAAGGAACTGCTCATGATCCTAAGCATACCACCTCTTCAGTGAAGCATGGTGGTGGTAGTGTCATGGCATGGGCATGTATGGCTGCCAATGGAACTGGTTCTCTTGTATTTATTGATGATGTGACTGCTGACAAAAGCAGCAGGATGAATTCTGAAGTGTTTCGGGCAATATTATCTGCTCATATTCAGCCAAATGCTTCAAAACTCATTGGATGGCGCTTCACAGTGCAGATGGACAATGACCCAAAGCATACCGCAAAAGCAACCAAAGAGTTTTTTAAGGGAAAGAAGTGGAATGTTATGCAGTGGCCAAGTCAATCCCCTGACCTGAATCTGATTGAGCATGCATTTCACTTGCTGAAGACAAAACTGAAGGGAAAATGCCCCAAGAACAAGCAGGAACTGAAGACAGTTGCAGTAGAGGCCTGGCAGAACATCACCAGTGATGGAACCCAGCGTCTGGTGATGTCTATGCGTTCCAGACTTCAGGCTGTAATTGACTGCAAAGGATTTGCAACTAAGTATAAAAAATGAAAGTTTGATTTATGATTATTATTTTTGGGAACTTTTGGTTCCTTAACAAGTGGGAGGCACATATGCAAACTGTTGTAATTCCTACACCGTTCACCTGATTTGGATGTAAATACCCTCAAATTAAAGCTGACAGTCTGCAGGTAAAGCACATCTTGTTTGTGTCATTTCAAATCCATTGTGGTGGTGTATAGAGCCAAAAATGTTAGAATTGTGTCGATGTCCCAATATTTATGGACCTGACTGTATCTAAATACTGCTGGTGCACAACTCAGGAGGCACAATACATAACTAATTTTAGCCATAAGGACCAGTAACATTTTTCCCTCTGTGTTTCAACAGTCATAACTTTAAAAAATTTTCATCTAAAATGTTTTCTTGATTTTGCTGGATGACTGCAGTTTTTTAAAGGGAACCTGTCACCTCCAACAAACATCCCAAGCCGGCAGCAGTACCTTAGAGTAGCCAGCAGCATGTTTGTAACAATCGTTTTCTTCCTGCAGGCAGATGAAGCAAAAGCTGTAGAAACGTTCTTTAATCCCCTGCCGTCGCTCTTCTCTAGTCAGGCTTGAAGTCACGGAGGCAGCGCTTATGCTTATACAAACTGCCGGCTGTCAGTCACAGCGAAGGGGCAGGGAAGGGAGCGTGGTTACCGTGACTTGAAGCAAGGAGGCCGCTGCCTCCGTGACTTCAAGCCTGACTAGAGAAGCGCGCCGGGCAGGATTTAAAGAACGTTTTTACAGCTTTTGCTTCATCTGCCTGCAGGAAGAAAATGATCGTTACAAACACGCTGCTGGCTACTCTCAGGTACTGCTGCTGGCTTGGGATGTTTGTTGGAGGTGACAGGTTCCCTTTAAGGAACCATTTCAGGGTTCATATAGCTTATTAAATAACTTTTTTTTTTTTATGTGTCGTATAAGTAACATGGTAACTTTATTCTGTCAGTCAGTACAAATATGACAATGCCAAATTTATATATACATATATATTTTTTTATTTTCTCCTGCAGGATGTCAGCCCCCCCCCAACCCAGACTGAAGAGGGGGCGGCTGCTTTAGCTGCTCTTTTCTAGGGATTGTTTGAAAGCTGGCATTCCAAGCTTTTAAACAAGACCAGAATCACAGCATTATCTCCACTTCATTGGAGGATATAGCTGTAAGAAATCGGGTTGGCAGTGAATGCAGCTGAAAGAGAAAGTAAAAGCATATTTCACTACTTTCACTCCCATTAAATCTGAGATATGAGCATCTAAAGCAGTCCCTCCCCCCTCACTCTGCTGCCTGAGCTCTGCTCGGGCTGAACTGTTAAGTCATTTTCTCAAAGCCCAAGCAGAGCTCAGGCAAAACTGTTAGATACGTAATGGGGATTTCTCAAATTTGTATCAATATCCTCTAAAATATACATGAAGGGATCTGAAAATTTATAATGTATTTATTTTACCTTTATTGCTTCTATCCTCCGTTCTGGTCACCTTTCCATATCCATGCAGCCCTTTCTTATTTCCTGTGATGTTATGTCCATAGATATGTCAAAGCAGCAACAGGGGCAGTGTAACTAGCTGGGTAGGAGGAGCTATAAACTAGCTGGGAGTTGTCAGGGGCAGTTTACATGGCGAAAATTATGCCGAAGTGTCCAAATTGAAAAAAAAAAACACAAGGAAGATGTATATGAGCAGATCTGTTACAAACCATAGTAATCCCGGAAAACAGATTTAAAACTATGCAGTACTGAAAAACTGATAAAATAGTATGCTGTATTCCTACCCCTGCCACTATTACTATACTATACATGTTGGAAATGTGTATTTTTACATTTGTATGCTGTAACATTATCATAATATAATCAAACCCCAAATACTGTAGAGTATTTATAACCGGGGGAGCAGATCCTCCACATGTGATCCGTTGCTAATGGCAATCTCCAGCAAAAATGCATACAATGGAGGATGCTGGCAGCGGACCACATGTACCACAAAAACATCCTACACAAGATGAAATAATATGTGGATGAAAATATAAGAGGAAATAGATCATTGCAAATGGTGCACCACAATAGTATGCAACTGACAATACAAGGCTAAACCCTTACACTGATGTTACAAAATGACATTTTAGCCAACATATTCATGTCAGGAACATATCGGAGCCCGTGCACCCTGCCAAGGTATCTCAGTGTAGCGCGGGATCTACAGCTAGCCTACCTATAGTGTGTGAACACTGTCAGATAGGTGCCAAGGTCCGACTCACAGCCAAACTCCCACATACCTCCAAAGTAAGATCACTAATACAATGGGAGGAGGGAGGAGGCGGCGAGCCCCACCTTTAGCAGGACACAGGCTACCAGGTGCACTAGAATGTTACCAACGATAAGCATCCTCACATTCAATACATATCAAGAAAAATCACAGAATAGAGTGGCCTTATTGGGAGGAAATGCTCAAACCCCAAATACTGTAGCGTATTTATAACTGGGGTAGCAGATCCTCCACATGTGATCCGTTGCTAACGGCAATCTCCAGCAAAAATGCATACAATAGAGGATGCCGGCAGCGGACCACATGTACCACAAAAACATCCTTCACAAGATGAAATAATGTGTAGATGGAAATATAAGAGGAATTATAATTAAAATATAAATCCACACTATTTCTGGAAATATGATATTTTTTTATCCTAAAAATTTGCCTCAGTGATTGTGTATTTTTTGTTTTTTTGGTCTTTCTGCCTAGTCTGCTCCTATCTGACTGCAACAAGCATTCATAGAATAAAGAAAAAAAACAAGGTTTTACAGTTTCTGGGTTGATTTGCGTCTTTTGTGCTTTGTTAAGGACGAGTCTCCATGGAGCCCAAGGGCAAAACTCTGGAGGCCTGTGAGCTACCATGAAATGAATAAAAGCTTCTTGATATTGAAGCAATTACTAATTGCAAAGACATTCCAATTGCACAAATGAATTAAGGCTCAGCTATTAACCCTTCGTATATATCATGCTTTTTCTTTATTTTCTTACAAAAGACACAATTGCTAAATAGATATCTCTACGGGAAACTGGACTAAATGGATAAAGTTATTAATTTTCAAAGCAACTAGAGATGAGCGAATTGAAGCTGACGAAGTGTAATTCGATCTGAATTTCAGGAAAATTTTTATTAACACCAAAGCCGAATTTCCTCGTGCTTCGTGGTAACGAATTGTATTTTTTCCTAAAATGGTTGCTGCACGTGTAAAGACATGGGGAAAGGAACTCTGGGAAGGCGGGATCACCCATACTGACATGCATGTAGCCAATCAGCAGCCAGCCAGCCCTGTGATGCCACAGACCTATAAATAGCGGCAGCCATCTTAGATTCTGCCATTTACCAGTGTACTTAGTGCAGGGAGAGACGTCTGCAGGCGCTAAGGACAGTGTTAGAAAAAACTTCTTTGTGCTAAAAAACGATTTACAAGTGCATGGAAAGATTATTCAAGGTGTAGGGAAAGGATAGGGAGGAATCATTCCACAGCTTTTATGTTGAAAACGGTTCAGTAGGGGAGGTTACAGCCTGGGTAATAGGAACATTCCTATTACACCTAGCAGCACTGACTGGGGATCCAAATTGCAATTATACAGCTCTGTATAGGGGAGTGGCACAGGCCTAAATGTTTCTGGCTCAGGCAGAGGTCACAGCAGAGTAAGAAGGAGTGGCATCAGGGGTCGCAGCAAGAGGCCTGAGCTCCTGGTGTCATCTAGCGATCGTATCTTGACCAGCAACCCAGTGGTTCTTGAATGGTTGGCTCGGTCATCCACTTCATCCCAATTGACATCAGACACCCCCAGCCAAGAGTCGGTGGGTTCCTCTGACACGATGCTTAGTTGGCATGGCCTGGGAGCAGGCCCTTTGCCCCCACCTTTCCTGAATCTTCCTCTGTAAATTTCAGTACCCTCACCGCGAGAAGTATTATATGCCTTAGGCTCGGTTCCACTTTTCAGCGAGGACGATCTACTAGAGGGCAGTCAGCAGCTACTGCCCAGCCAAGATCTAAAGGAGACATCTACCGCTTCCTCGGCATGGCGGGCAAGTAGTGATGAGGAGAGAGGCATGGGAGCTGGTGTTGAGAGCTGTCAGGCTCCTGACCCAGAGACAGTTGAGGAGGACATCAGTGACATGCAGACAGTACTCGATGATGATGATGATGTAGCTGATCGCACTTGGGAGCCGGGTGACGAAGGGGCTTCATCATCATCAGAAGAGGGTGGCAGATTTCCCGAGAGGCAGCAGTGGAGCCAGCAAGTCTCTAGTGTTGCCGGAAGTCAGAAGGGTGGCAGCAGTAGGAGGTCGGTAGCCAAACGTGCACAGGGTAGACAACCTGCTTCGCAGGTGCCTACCTGCCCAAAAAATAGTGGTGCAGGGGTTCATGGAGAATCTGTGGGCAGAAGATGAAGCGTGGCAAGGGTGCCAATGTTGGCACTATGGCCCTGCATCAACATATGCAGCGTCGCCATAAAGTGTCCTGAGAGAACCGTGACTCCGATGTAGTGGTCCAGCCTGCCCCAGAAACCGCTGAATCACCCAGTGGCACGCACCCGGTTTCAGGCAGTCAACTCTCCACCACATCAGCCGAAGGGAGCTGTCTGTCCTTCCCATCATCTGCTGGTCCTGATGCTCTTGCTCCTCATCGTCACTTATTCCGTCAGCAATCGATCACCGAAGCGATTGTCAAGAGACAACAGTATGCGTGCAGTCATCCAACGGCGCAGAAGCTGAATGTGCTCCTGTCTAGAGATGGCCTTGCGGTTTGCCCGGCAGTCGTTTCACGGCAAACATTGCGCGTTCATCCATCAGGTGGGACAGGACAGCCAATTGCAATTGAAACAGAAAACTGCAGCACTCTCCAGCCTTGATCCTTAATGCTTTATTTTCACCAAAAATGCGACGTTTCGATCAGTGTGATCTTTCTCAAGCCATCTGATGGCTTGAGAAAGATCACACTGATCGAAACGTCGCATTTTTGGTGAAAATAAAGCATTAAGGATCAAGGCTGGAGAGTGCTGCAGTTTTCTGTTTCAATTGCATCTGGATTTGGGGAAGCTTAGGACTGGCTTCTGACACAGCGAGCACCACCACAGTAAGGAACAATCTATATATTTTTCGTAGTGCTGCTACATTTTTTTTTTCTCTTTTTTTTTTTTCTTTTTTTTTTTCCCTTTTTTTTTTTTTCTCTTTTTTTGACAGGACAGCCAATTGAGACCTTTCAGCACATGGACACACACCCACCCTATCACAGAACCCGATCTGGCAGCCATTTTACATTCTGTGTTTTGTCAGTGTAGGGAGAGGTTGCTTTGTGGAGCAGGGACAGGCTGTTAGGGACACCAAACGCTAGCTAATAGGGCCACTAAAGTTCTTTTAAGGACTGTTATAGGTGTGCTATCGATGTGATATATATAGATAGGTGTGATATACTGTGATATATATCTAACATAGAAAGTATATTATAGTGCATTTGTATTGTGCAGTTCTGCTGCGATACCGCAGCTATATAGAGGGATAAGCGCTATTGGAACAACTAATTGCAATGGGTGTGATATACCAGTTGCCCCCCCAAAAAAAACTGACTGAGGCAGGGGTGTGATTTACCTTAATATAATTTCTACATAGTGCATTTGTATTGTGCAACTAATTTCTGCTGGTGTGATATACCAGTTGCCCCCAAAAAAAACAAGATACCTGCTTCCACCAAATATTGATTGAGGGGTGCGATATACCTGCTTCCACAAAATACTGATTGAGAGGTTTGCTATACCTGCTTCCATCAAATATTGATTGAGGGGTGCGATATACCTGCTTCCACAAAATACTGATTAAGGGGATTGATATACCTGCTTCCACAAAATATGATTGAGGGCTGTGATATACCTGCTTCCACAAAATACTGATTAAGGGGATTGATATACTTGCTTCTGCTAAATATTGATTGAGGCCTGCGAGATACCTGCTTCCATAAAATACTAATTGAGGGTTGAGATATACCTGCTTCCACAAAATACTGATAAAGAGATTCGATATTCCTGTTTCCATCAAATATTGATTGAGGCCTGAGAGATACCTGCTTCCACAAAATACTGATTAAGGGGTTCGATATACCGGCTTCCACCAAATATTGATTGAGGGGTGCGATATACCTGCTTCCACAAAATACTGATTAAGGGGTTTGATATACCTGCTTCCACCAAATATTGATTGAGGGCTGCGATATACCTGCTTCCACAAAAATACTGATTAAGGGGATTGATATACCTGCTTCCACCAAATATGATTGAGGGCTGCGATATACCTGCTTCCACAAAATACTGATTAAGGGCATTGATATACCTGCTTCCACCAAATATTGATTGAGGCCTGCAAGATACCTGCTTCCACAAAATACTGATTGAGGGCTGCGATATACCTGCTTCCACAAAATACTGATTGAGGGCTGCGATATACCTGCTTTCACAAAATACTGATTAAGGGATTTGATATACCTGTTTTCACCAAATATTGATTGAGGCCTGCGATATACCTGCTTCCACAAAATACTGATTAAGAGGAATTATATACCTGCTGTCACAGCCAGACAGCTGAGAAGCGCTCACAGGAGCTTCTCAGATCCTCCTCCTTGAATTTCTTTGTTTTGGTTTAGTTTCTCATCTCGTTAGTCTATCTCAGCTGTCATGCAGTTGGACTGATTAAGGGCATTGATATACCTGCTTCCACCAAATATTGATTGAGGCCTGCAAGATACCTGCTTCCACAAAATACTGATTGAGGGCTGCGATATACCTGCTTCCACAAAATACTGATTGAGGGCTGCGATATACCTGCTTTCACAAAATACTGATTAAGGGATTTGCTATACCTGCTTCCATCAAATATTGATTGAGGCCTGCGATATACCTGCTTCCACAAAATACTGATTAAGGGGATTGATATACCTGCTTCCACAAAATATGATTGAGGGCTGTGATATACCTGCTTCCACAAAATACTGATTAAGGGGATTGATATACTTGCTTCTGCTAAATATTGATTGAGGCCTGCGAGATACCTGCTTCCATAAAATACTAATTGAGGGTTGAGATATACCTGCTTCCACAAAATACTGATAAAGAGATTCGATATTCCTGTTTCCATCAAATATTGATTGAGGCCTGAGAGATACCTGCTTCCACAAAATACTGATTAAGGGGTTCGATATACCGGCTTCCACCAAATATTGATTGAGGGGTGCGATATACCTGCTTCCACAAAATACTGATTAAGGGGTTTGATATACCTGCTTCCACCAAATATTGATTGAGGGCTGCGATATACCTGCTTCCACAAAAATACTGATTAAGGGGATTGATATACCTGCTTCCACCAAATATGATTGAGGGCTGCGATATACCTGCTTCCACAAAATACTGATTAAGGGCATTGATATACCTGCTTCCACCAAATATTGATTGAGGCCTGCAAGATACCTGCTTCCACAAAATACTGATTGAGGGCTGCGATATACCTGCTTCCACAAAATACTGATTGAGGGCTGCGATATACCTGCTTTCACAAAATACTGATTAAGGGATTTGATATACCTGTTTTCACCAAATATTGATTGAGGCCTGCGATATACCTGCTTCCACAAAATACTGATTAAGAGGAATTATATACCTGCTGTCACAGCCAGACAGCTGAGAAGCGCTCACAGGAGCTTCTCAGATCCTCCTCCTTGAATTTCTTTGTTTTGGTTTAGTTTCTCATCTCGTTAGTCTATCTCAGCTGTCATGCAGTTGGACTGATTGCTACCCTTTAAGTTCCTCCCCATAATGCAGTAGTGTGCGGCTGATACAACTTCCTGGAGTGTGTGTGCATGCTGTTCCCAGTTCCCAGTTCCCAGTCCTCAGTCGTCAGTCGTCTGCAAGATAAGTGCTGTTTATGTATTTATGATTTTGTCTTTTCTGGATCCAGGTGACCCTGACTCCCTCCGTGTCAGTGTAGGGAGCCGGTGGTCATGTCCCTTCACTATTGTAGGGTCTTCAGGTAATAGATAGCCGAGGAACGTGGATATGCGGCCATCCACCTTTGGGGTGGTCGCATAGGCTGAGCAATAAGGGAGAGCGGCAGGTCTCATGCAGGGGTCTCCCTTTTGTTCCTTAGTTGTGGATCCAGTGAGTCATTGTTTATATTGTATTGTCTTGTTTCCTGTACACCATCCGTGACATTATCAGCCGCCAAAACCGTCTCAAGCATGGATCCGGTTTCACTTTTGGCTGAACGCTTTCAGGGTCTTTCTTTGGAGGTAGCTGATCTCCGTAAGACTTTTTCTCAGTTTCAACTGACCGGTTCAGCTTGCGTTCATGGAGTTTGTGCTGAGCCTAAGATCTCGCTCACGGATACGTTCTCCGGGGGTAGTGAGAATTTTGTGCGTTTTAGAGAGGCTTGCAAACTCCATTTTCGCCTTCTTCCCCATTCTTCTGGTGATAAAGAACGGAGGGTGGGGATCATTATATCGCTGCTCAGGGGTAACGCTCAGTCCTGGGCCTTTTCGCTGCCGGAGGGGGCACGGCCCCTTCGTTCAGTGGATGAATTCTTTTTAGCCCTGGGTCAGATATATGATGATCCGGATCGTATTGCTCTGGCTGAGTCTAGACTACGTCTGTTATGCCAGGGTAAACAATCCGCAGAGATATACTGTTCAGAATTTCGGAGATGGGCAGCAGATACGGGTTGGAATGATGCTGCACTCCGAAGTCCATTTTGCTATGGTCTTTCAGAGGGATTGAAAGATGCATTTGCCTTTCATGAAAGACCTACCTCCTTGGATTCTGCTATGTCTCAGGCTGTTCGTATTGACAGGCGTCTTAGAGAGAGAGGAGAGATCTCTCCTTCCTGTCATACTCAGTCCCGGGACAGTGCAGCGGTCTCATTCTGTGCACAGGGGTCTCAGTCGCTGTCAGCCCCTTCTGAGCAGGAGTCCATGCAGCTGGGGTTGATTGCCTCTGACAATAGAAGATTCAGCCCGCAGGGGAGGGTTTGTTTTTGTTGTGGAGGTATAAATCATCTGGCAAATGTTTGTCCCTCTAGGAGATTCAGGCAGTTTTCTGAGAGTAATAAAGAGACAAAAAGGAAAAAATCTTTTAAAAATGTTCCGTCTGTTACTATTGGCAGGGTTGAGGCGGAAATTGAAGGTTTTCCGTTTGCTTGTAGTTCCCGTTTTGTCCTGCCTGCTAGGGTGGCGCTAGAGAGCAAGAGCATTTTTTGTGAGATTTTTGTGGATAGTGGAGCAGCTGTCAACCTCATTGATAATCAATTTGCAATAACTCATGGTTTCCAGGTATGCACTTTGGGAAAGGATATCCCTGTTTTTGCTATTGATTCAGCTCCACTTTCTCAGAAATCATTAAAGGGCATAGTTCACAATATCCGTTTAATTGTGAGTGATGCTCATGTTGAGGATGTGTCATGTTTCGTCCTTAGCGGTTTGCCTACTCCTCTAGTGTTGGGGCTACCCTGGCTCACTAAACATAACCCCACCATTGATTGGCAAGCGAGGCAAATAAATGGTTGGAGTGACTTTTGCAGAGAGAATTGCCTCACGACATCTGTTTCTGAGGTTTCTACTAAGACTGTACCACCTTTCCTCTCTGAATTTTGGGATGTCTTCTCTGAGAGTGGAGTTCAGGGTTTACCTCCACACAGGGAGTATGATTGCCCTATTAATCTCATCCCAGGCGCCAAGCTGCCTAAATCTCGTTTATACAATCTCTCCCAACCTGAGAGGGTCGCTATGCGGGCTTATATCTCTGAGAGTCTGAGAAAAGGACACATACGACCCTCGAAGTCACCTGTTGCCGCTGGTTTTTTCTTTGTTAAGAAAAAAGATGGTTCTTTAAGACCTTGTCTGGATTTCAGGGAGCTGAACAGTATCACTATTCGTGATCCTTATCCGCTTCCTCTGATCCCGGACCTGTTTAACCAGGTTGTTGGGGCTAAAGTCTTTTCCAAATTAGACCTAAGAGGGGCATACAACCTGGTTAGGGTCAGAGAAGGAGACGAATGGAAGACGGCTTTCAATACCCCTGAGGGCCATTTTGAGAATTTGGTTATGCCTTTTGGTTTGATGAATGCCCCAGCCGTTTTTCAGCATTTCGTCAACAGCATTTTTTATCATTTAATGGGAAAATTTGTATTAGTGTATTTGGATGACATTTTGATTTTTTCTCCTGATTTCAAGACTCATAAGGAACACTTACGTCAGGTCTTGCTCATCCTGCGGGAGAATAAATTATACGCGAAACTGGAAAAATGTGTGTTTGCGGTTCCAGAAATCCAATTTCTGGGGTTTCTTGTCTCCGCTTCTGGTTTTCGCATGGACCCCGAGAAGGTCCACGCTGTGCTTGAGTGGGAGCTTCCTGAGAATCAGAAGGCGCTGATGCGTTTTTTGGGCTTTGCCAATTATTACAGGAAATTTATTTTGAATTATTCCTCTGTTGTTAAACCACTCACTGATATGACCAGAAAGGGGGTAGATTTTTCTTCCTGGTCGGTAGAGGCGCGTAAGGCCTTTTCTAATATCAAGGAGAGTTTTGCTTCCGCTCCCATCCTAGTACAACCTGATATTTCGTTACCCTTCATAGTTGAGGTTGATGCTTCTGAGGTAGGGGTGGGTGCGGTCTTGTCTCAGGGTTCCTCTCCTGCCAAATGGCAACCGTGTGCCTTTTTCTCAAAGAAACTCTCCTCCGCAGAGAGAAATTATGATGTGGGAGATAGGGAATTGTTGGCCATCAAGTTGGCTTTTGAGGAATGGCGCCATTGGCTAGAGGGAGCCAGACACCCTATTACCGTGTTTACTGACCATAAAAATCTGGCCTACTTGGAGTCAGCCAAGCGTCTGAACCCGAGACAGGCCAGATGGTCTTTGTTCTTTTCAAGGTTTAATTTTGTTGTTACGTTCCGCCCTGGGGTTAAGAATGTGAAGGCAGATGCCCTGTCACGTTGTTTTCCGGGAGGTGGGAATTTTGAAGACCCGGGTCCCATTTTGGCTGAGGGTGTGGTGGTCTCTGCTCTTTTTCCTGAATTGGAGGCAGAGGTGCAGGCAGCCCAGTCAGAAGCTCCTGATCTTTGTCCTCCTGGGAGGTTGTTTGTGCCTCTCGCTTTGAGACACAAGATTTTTAAAGAACACCACGACACGGTCCTTGCTGGGCACCCGGGGGCAAGAGCCACACTGGATCTCATCGCTCGGAGATTCTGGTGGCCTGCGCTTCGTAAGTCGGTTGAGGGTTTTGTGGCAGCTTGCGAGACTTGCGCTCGTGCCAAGGTCCCTCATTCACGGCCATCAGGTCCTCTCCTTCCTTTGCCCATTCCTTCCCGTCCTTGGACACATCTGTCCATGGACTTCATAACGGACTTGCCTCGTTCCTCGGGGAAGTCTGTGATTCTGGTGGTGGTGGACCGTTTTAGCAAAATGGTGCATTTTATCCCTTTTCCTGGTTTGCCCAATGCTAAGACGCTGGCGCAGGCATTTATTGACCACATTGTCAAATTGCATGGGATTCCTTCAGACATAGTCTCTGATAGGGGCACGCAGTTTGTTTCCAGATTCTGGAAGGCTTTCTGTTCTCGCTTGGGGGTTCGGTTGTCATTCTCTTCTGCTTTCCATCCGCAGTCGAATGGCCAGACAGAGCGCGTCAATCAGAATCTGGAGACATATCTGCGCTGTTTTGTGGCGGAGAATCAGGAGGATTGGTGTTCTTTTTTGTCCCTTGCTGAGTTTGCTTTAAATAACCGTCGTCAGGAGTCCTCTGATAAGTCACCAATTTTTGGTGCATATGGGTTCCATCCGCAGTTTGGGACTTTCTCGGGAGAGGGCTCTTCTGGTTTGCCTGATGAGGACAGATTCTCCTCGTCTTTGTCATCTATTTGGCAAAAGATTCAGGATAATCTAAAGAGCATGAGTGAGAGATATAAGCGTGTGGCGGATAAGAGACGTGTGCCTGGTCCGGACCTGAATGTTGGTGATCTGGTGTGGTTGTCTACCAAGAATATCAAATTGAAGGTTCCCTCCTGGAAGTTGGGTCCTAGGTTTATTGGGCCTTACAAGATCCTGTCTGTCATCAATCCTGTTGCCTACCGTCTTGATCTTCCTCAGACTTGGAAGATCCATAATGTTTTTCATAAGTCCTTATTGAAACCTTATGTTCAACCTATTGTACCCTCGCCTTTGCCTCCTCCTCCGATTATGGTTGATGGAAATCTTGAATTTCAGGTCTCTAGGATTGTGGATTCTCGTCTTGTCCGCGGTTCCCTCCAGTACCTCGTTTATTGGGAGGGTTATGGTCCTGAGGAGAGGATGTGGGTCCCAGTGACGAACATTAAGGCCTCTCGTCTCATCAGGGCTTTCCATAGGTCCCATCCTGAGAAGGTGGGCTCTGAGTGTCCGGAGTCCACTCCTAGAGGGAGGGGTACTGTCACAGCCAGACAGCTGAGAAGTGCTCACAGGAGCTTCTCAGATCCTCCTCCTTGAATTTCTTTGTTTTGGTTTAGTTTCTCATCTCGTTAGTCTATCTCAGCTGTCATGCAGTTGGACTGATTGCTACCCTTTAAGTTCCTCCCCATAATGCAGTAGTGTGTGGCTGATACAACTTCCTGGAGTGTGTGTGCATGCTGTTCCCAGTTCCCAGTTCCCAGTTCCCAGTCCCCAGTCCCCAGTCCTCAGTCGTCTGCAAGATAAGTGCTGTTTATGTATTTATGATTTTGTCTTTTCTGGATCCATGTGACCCTGACTCCCTCCGTGTCAGTATAGGGAGCCGGTGGTCGTGTCCCTTCACTAATGTAGGGTCTTCAGGTAATAGATAGCCGAGGAACGTGGATATGCGGCCATCCACCTTTGGGGTGGTCGCATAGGCTGAGCAATAAGGGAGAGCGGCAGGTCTCATACTGATTAAGGGGTTTGATATACCTGCATCCACAAAATATTGATTGAGGCCTGTGAGATACCTCCATCCACAAAATACTGATTAAGGGGTTTTATATACCTGTTTCCAGAAAATATTGATTGAGGCCTGTGAGATACCTGCTTCCACAAAATACTGATTAAGGGGATTAATATACCTGCTTCCACCAAATATTGATTGATGCCTGTAAAATACCTGCTTCCACAAAATACAGATTAAGGGGTTTGATATACCTGCTTCCACAAAATATTGATTGAGGCCTGCAATATACCTGCTTCCACAAAATACTGATTAAGGGGATTGATATACCTGCTTTCACCAAATATTGATTGAGGCCTGTGAGAGACCTGCTTCAAAAAAAATACTAATTAAGGGATTGATATACCTGCTTCCACAAAATATTGATTGAGGCCTGCGATATACCTGCTTCCAAAAAATACTGATTAAGGGGATTAATATGCCTGCTTCCACAAAATACTGATTGAGGGCTGCAATATTAATGCTTCCACAAAATACTGATTAAGGGGATTGATATTTCTGCTTCCACCAAATATTGATTGAGGCCTGCGAGATACCTGCTTCCACAAAATACTGATTAAGGGGTTTGATATACCTGCTTCCACAAATTATTGATTGAGGCCTGCGAAATAGCTGCTTCCACAAAATACTGATTAAGGAGTTTGATATACCTGCTTCCTCAAAATACTGATTTAGGGCTGCGATATACCTGCTTCCACAAAATATTGAGTGAGGCCTGTGATATACCTGCTTCCACAAAATACTGATTATGGGGTTTGAAATACCTGTTTCCACCAAATATTGATTAAGGTCTGCGATATGCCTGCTTCCACAAATATTACTCTTCTCTAGGGATTTAGGCAGAGGATCATTTTGAAAATGACAGGCAGAGGAAAAGGTAGGCCGTTCCGCAGGGGTGGTAGGGGTCGGACTGGTGCACCAGGCCGGAGCCTAAGTGGGAAGTTGGAGAAGGCGCGTTCAAAGGACGCACCAGAGTTGGTTGAGTGGATCATTCAGCCTTCCGCTTCTGCACCCTCCTCATCCTATGTATCTGCACCCTCCTCATTTTGTGCTGTGTGCATCCCCAAAGACACCACCACCACCACCATAGCCCCTTCATTCAAGTCAGAGGAATTATTTTCCCATCCATTCCCAGACCTTACCAATACGCAGCTATTCTTGACATCGGATGAGGAAGAGGAGGTAGCAACGGCCGCCACCCAGCGATCTGACGACAGTACCCAGATCAGCCCAATGAGGGAGGTCCCCGCTGTTGCTGCCAACTCCGAGATCTCAAATGTCAGTGGTAGTGAAGGTGACGATGATGACGTGTTGATGGATGTCACGTGAGTGCCCACAAGATAGGACAAGGAGGGGAGTTCAGAGGGAGAGACAGAGCAGCAGAGAGGGGGGATAAGCAGGCAGAGCTCGCAGTGCACAGGAGGCAAAAAGCAGACTGCAAATGTATCTGGAGTGAGCCATACACCATGCACGGTCACTTCTGGTGCTCCCAGGACGCCGTCACATGGCTCCGCAGTGTGGGCTTTTTTTTATGTGTCAGCTACTAACAATAGTGTTGCCATCTGCAGCCTGTGCTGTCAATGCATAAGTCGCGATAAGCCCAACACTCACCTAGGGACGACTGCCTTAAGAAGGCACCTGGCCTCCCATCACCGAGCCCAGTGGGAGCAACACCGTCAGAACTCAAAAATCCACACTCCAGGCGATCCACGTCCAGACTCTTCTCCTTCTCCTCTCTCCTCCCATTTGTCTTCCACTCCACCTTCCACCGTGCCGTCCTCGCGTTCATCTGGCAGAAGGCAGGCTTCCGTGGCCCAAATGTTCGAGCATGAAAAGTTGATGATGCCGGATAACCCTCTTGTCCAACGGCTGACCGCTGGCTTGTCGGAACTGCTAGCCCGCCAACTATTGGCATATAAACTGGTGGACTCCGAGGCCTTTAGAAAATTTGTGGCCATTGCAATGGAAGGTCATGTAGCATCCCAGAGCTACATGACTATGTTCAGCGGCAAGTGAATATATCTCTGACACACAGTGTCAGTGCCAAGATACATCTGACTACAGACACATGGTCTAGCAAACATGGGCAGGGAAGGTACATAACTTTTACTGTCCACTGGGTGAACCTGCTTTCAGCTTTGCGGTCACAGGCCAATCAGTGGCTAACCCCATTTAATTTGACAGTTGGTAAAGTGGTGTGCGACAATGGTGCCAATCTGCTGAGCGCGCTGAAATGACACACGTGCCGTTCAGGATGTCTTACGGCAGGCCAGGAAAATCTCTGGACATTTTAGAAGATCTTACATGGCCATGGCTCGCCTTGCTGATGTTCAGCGGTGACACCACCTGCCCGTCAGACGTCTGATTTGTGACATCCCGACACTCTGGAACTCCACCTTGTATATGCTTGATAGGCTGCTCCAGCAGCAACGTGCTGCTAACGACTACCTGTACTAACTCTGCAGGACAGGTTCTGTGGAGCTTGGTTTCTTTTCACCGTGCCAGTAGCTGCTCATGCGCGACACATGCAGACTTCTGCGGCCATTTGATAAGATCACCAAACTGGTCAGTCGCAGCCAGGGCACCATCAGTGACATCATACCTTACGCCTTCTTTCTGGAGCATGCATTGCGTCGTGTCATTGATCAAGCCGTCGAGGAGCAGGAGCTGGAAGATGAGGAAGTCGCAATGCTGAATGAATTCCCAGGGGGGTTACTCCATCTGAGACAAGTCAGCAGGCATCTGAAGAGAAGTCAGAGGAGGATGGTGGCTGGGGGGAGGAGGAGCAAGAAGAGCAGGCTTTGAGGGGGACTTTAAACTTTTCTGGAATCCCTGGTATTGTCCGTGGCTGGGGGGAGCAGACCGAGGACAACATTCTCCTGGGCGCTCCACCGCTTCCAATTTAGTGCAAATAGCGGCCTTCATGCTCCAGTGTTTAAAGAGGGACCCCCGTATAAAAAGCATAAAGGGCAAGGACCAGTACTGGGTGGCAACGTACTTAGAACCCAAACACAAAATGGCGGACATGTTACCAGCATCACAGAGGGCTGTCAGAATAGAGCTTTTCCAGGCCTTTCTGCAAGAGATGCTGCATTCTTCTGTTGCTGGCGCTGGCAGAGGAATTTCCACCCACAGCGAAACAGGTGTGTGTACCAATCCTACCGTGCCTGCAAGAAGAGGGCGGTTTGAAGATGTGTTGGTCACTTCGGATATGAGATCCTTCTTTCATCCAACCCATCGACAGCCGCCCTCCGGATCATGACCGATAAACGCACTCGCCTAGCTCACGACAGTGTGGACTACCTCACATTTCTAAAAATGAATGAGGCAGCAATCTCTGAGGAATTACAACACCTGTTATGACCACATTTAATTTAATTTCCTCATGCCAGCCCACACATATCCGCCACCACACAGAACAAAAAATGGTCCTTGTCTTATGTATATACAGTGGCATAAAATACCTTTTCTGTCAGGTGAATGCCTAATTTTTGGGGCCTGTACTCCAGTGGCCTACATTAAAATTTGTATCCAGTGACCGCCTAATGTACCTCCAGCCACATCATCACAAGTTATTTTCTGCCAGGGGAATGCCTAATTTTTGGGGCCTTTACTCCAGTGGCCTACAGTAAAATTTTTATCCAGTGACCGCCTAATGTACCTCCAGCCACATCATCACAAGTTCTTTTCTGTCAGGGGAATGCCTAATTGTTGGGGCCTGAACTGGCCGACAGTAAAATTTGTACCCAGTGACCGTCTAATGTACCTCCAGTCACATCATCACAAGTTCTTTTCTGTCAGGTGAATGCATAATTTTTGGGGCCTGAACTGGCCGACAGTAAAATATGTACCCAGTGACCGTCTAATGTACCTCCAGTCACATCATCACAAGTTCTTTTCTGTCAGGTGAATGCCTAATTTGTGGGGCCTGTACTCCAGTGGCCTACAGTAAAATTGGTTTTCAGTGACCGCCTAATGTACCTCCAGCCACATCATCACAAGTTCTTTTCTGTCAGGTGAATGCCTAATTTTTGGGGCCTGTACTCCCGTGGCCTAAAATAAAATGTTTCTAGGCTCCAGCAAGGCATATTTTTGAGAGTTTCCCTTTAAGGAATTTCAAGGAAACTACATACAAGTGCTGGAACTCTTCCTTCTTACCATAAAAATGGCCCCTGATTAAAATACATATAATTTTTTGTGGGAATTTTGCCAATGATCCCCCTCTGGTATGTCACTGTCCATAGTCCTTGTAGGACTATTTGTGCACTTCTAGTAAGTATTTGGTGGCTGCAAATATGATCTGAAGTTTTTCAGGTTCGCCTGCCATTAAAGTCAATGGGGCCCACTGCGAATGTGCGGTTCGCGAACATTTGATCACGAATACGCGTTCGTGAAACGTCCCGGCCGATGTTCGTCCATCACTACTCCTGTCCAAGTTGCTGGTGCTGCAGTTCCTCCCTTTCCAAATGGTGGACTCTGCACCTTTCAGAGAACTGATGGCGTGTGTTGAGCTGAGGTTGAGAGTCCCAAGCTGTCATTTCTTTGCCAAAAAGGCAGTACCAGCCCTGCACACACATGTAGAACAGAAGGTGGGCCAGTCCTTGAGTCTGTCAGTGTCTGCCAAAGTGCACGGCAGAGCTGACGTGTGGAGCTGTAACTACTGTCAGGGACAATACATGTACTTTACGGCCCACTGGGTGAATGTGGTTTCTGCACAGCCACACCAGCAACTTGGCCAGGTGACGCCGCTTCCGCCTCCACATTGCCACAATGGTCCTGCGACAATGTCTGCCTCTGACTCCTAATCCTCCACCGTGTCCTCAGCCTCCACTGCAGGGACAATTCACAGTGCCCCTCCAGCATACCACATGTGCAGGGCACGGCGTTGTCACACTGTTCTGCACCTCTTTTGCCCGGGTGAACAAAGTCACACAGGGGAGGAACTGTTCCATGTCCTTCAGCAAGAAATAGAATCCTGGCTTTCTCTGTGACAACTTAAAATCTGAGCCATAGTGACTGACAATGGGAAGAACATTGTGTGCTGCGTCAAGGAAAGCTGAGCCATGCGCCTTGCATGGCACACGTGTTCAATCTGGTTGTCAAGCGGTTCCTGAAGTCTTCCACCCATCTGCAAGACATCCTAAAAATGGCCAGGAAACTTTACATGCACTTCAGCCACTCGTACACCTCAAAGCACACCCTCCATGAGCTGCAGCAGCAAAACTGCATTCCCCAACATAGGCTGATATGCAACGTTTCCACCCGTTGAAATTCCACCCTTCATATGTTGGACCGACTGTACGAACATAGAAAGGCCATAAACGATTTTCTGATGATCCAGAGGAGGGCAACTAAAGTAATAACTGGAATGGAACTACAGTACCCTGAAAGATTATCAAAATTAGGGTTATTCACTTTAGAAAAAAGACGACTGAGCGGAGATCTAATTAATATGTATAAATATATCAGGGGTCAGTACAGAGATCTATCCCATCATCTATTTATCCCCAGGACTGTGACAAGGGGACATCCTCTGCGTCTGGTGGAAAGAAGGTTTGTACACAAATATAGAAAAGGATTCTTTACGGTAAGAGCAGTGAGACTATGGAACTCTCTGCCTGAGGAGGTGGTGACGGTGAGTACAATAAAGGAATTCAAGAGGGGCCTGGACGTATTTCTGGAGCGTAATAATATTACAGGCTATGGCTACTAGAGAGGGGTCGTTGATCCAGGGAGTTAGTCTGATTGCCTGATTGGAGTCGGGAAGGAATTTTTTATTCCCCTAAAGTGGGGAAAATTGGCTTCTACCTCACAGTTTATTTTTTTGCCTTCCTCTGGATCAACTTGCAGGATAACAGGCCAAACTGGATGGACAAATGTATTTTTTCGGCCTTATGTACTATGTTACTATGTTACGATGACACCTGCCATTTGCCTAGGCCCTTTGAGGAGCCCACGGTTTTTGTCAGTCGCCAGGATTACGGGATGAATTATGTCATTCCACTTCTTCATGTCCTTGAACAGATGCTGGTAAATCTGGCTCGTCAGGGGACTGGAGATGTGGCGCTTAGATCTCACAGCCCTGTGAAGGTTGAACTGGAGGAGGAGGACATTGGAGCACAAGCAATGTGTAGAGAAATAGGTGGTTTTTCTACACAGGTGACAGGAGAGGAGGAGCAGGAGCAGCCAAAGGAGCTACAGGGCGATGAGGAAGATGAGGCAGAGGACCCAGACACACTGTGGCAGTATGCAGTGGAGATGGAGGCAGGGAGTCCTTTCGAATCACTTGTGCAAATGGCCTGCTGCATGCTCACTTGCTTGCGTAGTGACAGCCAAATTGTCACCATTCGGTAGAGGGATGACTTCTGGCTCTCCACCTTGTTGGACCCTCGCTACCGGTACAAAATGGGGGCCTTTTTTACACCCGCTGAGAGGGAGGACAAACGGAACTACTATAGAGACATCCTATGTAGTCAGTTGGCCGCTGCACATCTGCGCCATCGTCCATCCTCTCGCAGGTCTGACCAGGTGGGCCCTGTGCGCTCACATTCCACTGCCATGGCTGCTGGGGAGGAGTGGGGTGGATCATCCATGGTGCCACACCAACACTTTGACAAAAGAGACCGGTTTCTTCTGGCTACCTGCCTCAGTTACTCTTCTGATGCCACACATCTGATGCCAAGTGCTCCTTTTTTCACCAAGCATCTTCAGTGGGTACTGGTATTGCCACCCACCTCTACAATATGTCATGTTGCCACTCTGAGGCCTCCTGATTATGCTTCCACCTCCACACTATGTCACCTTGCCACTCTGTGGTCTCCTCATGCTGCTGCCACCTCCACACTATGTCATCTTGCCACTCTGTGGCCTCCTGATGCTGCTGCCACCTCCACACTATGTCACCTTGCCACTCTGTGGTCTCCTTATGCTGCTACCACCCCCAGACTATGTCACCTTGCCACTCTGTGGCCTCCTGATGCTGCTGCCACCTCCACACTATGTCACCTTGCCACTCTGTGGTCTCCTCATGCTGCTGCCACCTCCACACTATGTCACCTTGCCACTCTGTGGTCTTCTGATTCTGCTGCCACCTCCACACTCTGTCATTGTGCCACTCAGTCGCCTCCTGATGCTTCCGCCACCTCCAGACTCTGTCATTGGGCCACTCTGTGGTCTCCTGATGCTGCTTCCACCTCACCACTATGTCATAGGGCCACTCTGAGGATTTTTCATGCTGTGCCCACCCTCCCCACTTTATGACTGGGCCACTATTTTGCCATTTTGGCTTGGCTGACATCATCATTTATTTGACCCTTCTTCTGATCTGTCAGAAGGAAGGTAAAATGAGACGCACAACGGATCCTCTCTGTGTAGCAACTGTAAGGCCTGTATGGTCCCTTCAGAATTGGCTTATGATTTGGTAGCCAAAAGCAGGAGTCGGTACAAAACACAGAAGACTTGCAAATATTCTGTTCACATGTCATCTCTGTTTTGGATCCACTCCTGTATTTTTTGGCATAGCAATACTGATGGATTACTGACCAAATGCTGACCGAGTGAAGGCGGATGCTCCACAGACAGGATCCATTTTTTGTGGGTTATTGTTCTGACGGATCATAGGAAGGGCAAAATAATCACTGACGTCAACACAAACTTACTGCTGACACCCTCTCCACTCTGTCGGGGGGGGGGGGCTTTACTTGTATAAGCGTTTATTGGACAGGTTCTGTAGACATTTATGTGGAATCAGCTGACGATGGTGTAAAATGAGTGCGCTTATTCTTGGCGCTAACATCGACATGTTCATACGTGGGTTATTTGGTCAGTTTTGGCCCCGTGACTGCCCAAATAAGTGAAGTGTGCAGTGATTCTAAGAGTGACGCCTGTCATCTGCATGTCATACGGACTCACAGTATTGTTTCACTACCACAGCAGACTCCCTATGCGTGTTACTGCAAGGCACAGTGTTCTACACCATTATAAAGGCTATCTGCAGCCAGGAAATAGTTGTTTTTTAATGAAATTCGTTGCAAATACATTCGGATCAAACCAAATTTTTCCACAAAAATTCTGCAAATTTTGGAAAAATTCGCTCATCTCTAAAAGCAACCAATAAAAGAAGCTGAATTAATATATATTTGGTCAATTGATGAATACATAGAATGCCAATCCTATACCATCATATCCAGTAGACACTATTGTCAAATGTCCTATTGGCAAGTGGACTAGTGCTGAAGAGTTAGGCTACTTTGACACTGGCGTTTCTGGGTTCGCTTGTGAGATCCGTTTCAGGGCTCTCACAAGCGGCCCCAAACGGATCAGTTCAGCCCCAATGCATTCTGAATGGATAAGGATCCGCTCAGAATGCATCAGTTTGCCTGCGTTTGGTCTTCGTTCCACTTTGGAGGAGGACACCAAAATGCTGCTTGCAGCATTTTGGTGTCCGCCTGACGATGCAGAGCCAAACGGATCTGTCCTGAAACACAATTGAAGTCAATGGGGATGGATCCGTTTGTACTGGCTCCGCTTTGAGACGTATCCGTTTCAAAACGTTCAGGTCTCTGCGCATGCCCAGTAATTTTCTTTCCCTCCCAGCATCGTCGGCCATCTTGGAGGAGCGACTTGGTGAACACTGGTAAGTATTAGAAGTTTGTCTGTTTTATGTCTATCTTTTTCTTTCTTTCTATCTATCTATCTAGAAGCAGCTTGCACTGGGGGTGGCTGCTGGCCCTTGGGGTTGGTTGCTGGGACTTGGGGAGCTGCTGGCACTGGGGGTGGCTGCTGGCACTGTGGGGGGGGGGCTGCTGGCACTGGGTGGGGTGGCTGGCACTGGGGGAGCTGCTGGCACTGGGTAGGCTGCTGGCTCTGGGGGTGGCTGCTGGCACTGGGGGTGGCTGCTAGCATTGGAGGGGGGCTGCTAGCACTGGGGGGGGGGGGGGGCTGCTGGCTCTGGTAGTGGCTGCAGGCACTGGGGGGGGCGGGGGCTGCTGGCACTGAGGGGGGTGGCTGGCACTTGGGGACCTGATGGCACTTGTGGACCTAATGGCACTTGCCCCTGATGACACTTGGGGGATTGATAATTTTTTTTTATTATTATTATTAGCTTCGTCCAGAACTTAAATTAAAGAGAAAGTTCTGTGGTGGACAAGCACCAATTTATCTACTTTAAAGTAAGTTCTTAAAAAAAAAAATATTGTGATATCTCTGTAAACCTCAACAAATCAATTGGAGACACGCTCCCAGAAGGTACCGTCGTATCCAGAGGCCGCTAAGTATAAAATCAACGCTTGGAGTTTGTACTGTTTGATTTGTTGCATTAATCAGTATGTGCTTTCATTGTAGGCTTCTTCATCATCATCTGCTGGCTCACCTGCTGGGGCCGGCTCTCCAGCTGTGGCTGGCTCATCTGCCGGGGCCAGCTCACCGGTGGTGGCCTTGCCTTCATCCTGGGGAGGTGGACCAAGCCCGGACAAGGGCCATCAAGAAGTAAGTATATACTGTATATATATATGTATATATATATATATATATTTTTTAAATACATTATGATTAAACCATTTTTTGTTTTTGTTTTAGCAACCTGCACCTGGAACCGCCAGCCAGGATCCCCCAGTCGCCTCCAGAGTTTGTGGGAGTGTGCGTGGCGGTCATAGATGTGTAAGTCTTAATTAAGTAGTTGTAATTTGCATTTTGTTTTCGGATTTTCAGTTAATTTTCAGTTAATTTTGTATTTCTTTTTCTTTCAGGGTCCCAGAGAAGATGAGGAGTTCGTTGTCCCATACGTTGATACCGAGCTCCTCATCCAACTGGTGGAGCAGCGTCCATCTTTATGGGACCACTCCGATCGCCACCACGCTGATCATCCTCGCACCCAGCGGCTCTGGAGGGACATACATTCAGGTCCATAAATATTGGGACATTGACACAATTCTAACATTTTTGGCTCTATACACCACCACAATGGATTTAAATTAAACAAACAAGATGCGCTTTAACTGCAGACTGACAGCTTTAATTTGAGGGTATTTACATCCAAATCAGGTGAACGGTGTAGGAATTACAACAGTTTGCATATGTGCCTCCCACTTGTTAAGGAACCAAAAGTAATGGGACGATTGGCTTCTCAGCTGTTCCATGGACAGGTGTGTGTTATTCCTTCATTATCCCAATTACAATGAGCAGATAAAAGGTCCAAAGTTCATTTCAAGTGTGTTATTTGCATTTGGAATCTGTTGCTGTCAACTCTCAAGATGAGATCCAAAGAGCTGTCACTATCAGTGAAGCAAGCCATCATTAGGCTGAAAAAACACAACAAACCCATCAGAGAGAAAGCAAAAACATTAGGCGTGGCCAAAACAACAGTTTGGAACCACGGAAAACAACTGTGGTGGATGACCAAAGAATTCTTTCCCTAGTGAAGAAAACACCCTTCACAACAGTTGGCCAGATCAAGAACACTCTCCAGGAGGTAGGTGTATGTATGTCAAAGTCAACAATCAAGAGAAGACTTCACCAAAGTGAATGCAGAGGGTTCACCACAAGATGAAAACCATTGGGGAGCCTCAAAAACAGGAAGGCCAGATTAGAGTTTGCCAAACGACAGCTAAAAAAGCCTTCACAGTTTTGGAACAACATCCTATGGACAGATGAGACCAAGATCAACTTGTACCAGAGTGATGAGAAGAGTATGGAGAAGGAAAGGAACTGCTCATGATCCTAAGCATACCACCTCATCAGTGAAGCATGGTGGTGGTAGTATCATGGCGTGGGCATGTATGGCTGCCAATGGAACTGGTTCTCTTGTATTTATTGATAATGTGACTGCTGACAAAAGCAGCAGGATGAATTCTGAAGTGTTTCGGGCAATATTATCTGCTCATATTCAGCCAAATGCTTCAGAACTCATTGGATGGCGCTTCACAGTGCAGATGGACAATGACCCAAAGCATACTGCAAAAGCAACCAAAGAGTTTTTTTACGGAAATAAGTGGAATGTTATGCAATGGCCAAGTCAATCACCTGACCTGAATCCGATTGAGCATGCATTTCACTTACTGAAGACAAAACTGAAGGGAAAATGCCCCAAGAACAAGCAGGAACTGAAGTAAGTTGCAGTAGAGGCCTGGCAGAGCATCACCAGGGATGAAACCCAGCGTCTGGTGATGTCTGTGCGTTCCAGACTTCAGGCTGTAAATAATCGTAAAGGATTTGCAACCAAGTATTAAAAAGTGAAAGTTTGATTTATGATTATTATTATGTCCCATTACTTTTGGTCCCTTAACAAGTGATAGGCACATATGCAAACTGTTGTAATTTCTACACATCTTGTTCGTTTCATTTCAAATCCATTGTGGTGGTGTATAGAGCCAAAAATGTTAGAATTGTGTCGATGTCCCAATATTTATGAGCCTGGCTGTATGTCTATGTCTTGTGCCAGTATTCTAACTAAATTCCTTTACTTTGTGTAAATACCTTACCCTCGTGACTTCCGGGGGTGTGCTCCTCATCTTCCCGGGGTGTGCGCCTCAGCGCAAGAGGACTACCACGGCATGGGTAAGATAAAATTACGTGGAGCGCTGACTCACGGACACCGCGCGTGCGCCATCAGGGGTAAGAAGATCTGACGGTCTTTTCTCCTTACCTTTACACGGCGCAAGCGCGGATTGTGAAATCTCCTTTTGCTTCCAGCACTATCAGCCATCCGGGGGGTGGGGGGTGGGTGCAGCATATTGGGGGGCATAACTCTAACCCTAAACCTTGTGAGGGTAAGGAGATTTCACAATTTGCGCATGCTCAGTGTGAGGTTAAGGAGAAAAGACCGTCCTTACCCCTGATGGCGCACGCGCAGTGTCCGTGAGTCAGTGCTTCATGTCATTGTATCTTACCCATGCTGTGGTAGTGCGCTTGCGCTGAAGCGCACACCCCCGGAGGTCACGAGGGGTAAGGTATTTTCACGAAGTAAGGATTTTTGTTAGAACACCGTCTCACGTGTATTTTTCATGCATTCTTCCAGTAGATGGGAGTCCTGGAACTGTATCTAGTCATTGATGGTATATACTGTATGTTCAATATGCTATAAATACAGTATTTCAGTTGTTAATACCCCTTTAAATTTTATCTTTGGCCTCTGACGTTGGTTCAGTCTGACAATGTGGCCCCCACCCAAAAAACATTGTGCACCCCTGGTATAGACTGTCCTTTGTTGAATTGTAAAGCATGGCATGATTCTCTCGCACTCTATGAATAAACTGGCTTATACAAGTAGACAAGTTGTTATTGAGGTGGTCACATTAGAACCTGGAGTTCAAAGAGATCCTTCTGGTAAAGCTTGCTATGAGTGGGAGCCGCAAGTGTGTGCATTATTCACATCTTGTTCAATCATGCAGCTTCCAGAACATTGTTCATTTATT
Source organism: Bufo bufo (assembly GCF_905171765.1). NCBI lineage: Eukaryota > Metazoa > Chordata > Amphibia > Anura > Bufonidae > Bufo > Bufo bufo. The sequence goes on along the minus strand of NC_053392.1, from coordinate 107,491,583 downwards.
TTATAATAGTCAGGTTACATGCTTAACACTGTCACAAACCAGGAGAAGAATATGAATCTGTCTGAAGTGTAACCTCTATATCAAGGCTCACTGTAATCTCAGGGCAACAATGTAAGGAATATAAAGTGAATCAATACTGTTGATTTTTATTTTTTTTACTTCTCTTGACTAGGGTTGAGCGAACCCGAACTGTAAAGTTTGGGTTTGTACCGAACTTTAGGATTTTTGGACCCCGGACCCGAAACATTTCAGTAAAAGTTCGGGTTCGGTGTTCAGCGATTTCTTGGCGATTTTTAAAAGGCTGCAGAGCAGCCAATCAACAAGCGTTTTACTCGTGGCATGACTGTGATTGGCCAGTGCAGCATGTGACGCAGCCTCTATATAAGCTGGAGTCACGTAGCGCTGCACGTCACTCTGCTGTGCTTAGTGTAGGGAGAGGATGCTGCTGCTGTGAGGGAGAGAATAGGACAGAATCTTTAATCAGAACTCCAATTGAACTCAGCGACCTACATAGATTTAGTTGTGTGGATGCAATGCACAATCTTTTTTACCCTGCCCTGAGCCCAGTGACAGAGAAAAATAACTTGTATCCGTCTGTTAGTTAGATGGGCGGTGGCGGCCATTTTATGCAAGCTCAGTGCACCAGCACTGCATCTGTGCTTTTGTGACATTCAAATCCAAGCTTGAAATACTGCAATAATAATCTGGTTTTCAAAAAACACCCTTTTTATGGCAATATCCTTCATCTGGTGCCTTTGCAGCATTAGTCAGTGTGCAATTTAAGCTAGAAATACAGCTATAATCTTCTGGGTTTTTAAAAACACCCTTTTTGGGCAAAATACACTATTTTACAGCCCTTGCTGCATCTGCACGTGTGAAATTCAAGCGTTATATACAGCTTTCATATTCTGTTAGTAAAAAAACACCCTTTTTTTTGCAAAATACTTAATTTTGCAGCCCTTGCTGCATCTGTGATTGTTAAAAACAAGTTTGAAATTGTTAACTAATTTTCTGGCTTTGAAAAAACACCCATTTTTGGCAAATCAACAATAGAAATCACAGATAAGAATCAGCGTGCTGTAATTTTTAAATAGGTGACGTATCAAAATCACGTGGGACGCCACGTGAGACACCACCAAACACGTTATCAACATTCGGAAGTTTCAACTCAGTTTCGACTCAGTTACGATTTAGCGCAATACGCCAATAGAGCGTGAATCCATACCGAAGCACCGTTGCTTGCACAGCAAAATAAATCTTCGCCCATTAGGAGTGCGGTCTGTCCAACCGAATAACCAATGGGAGGTGGTGAAGACACGGTAAAGAGACTGCTCTTCCTCTTTATATATGCTTGCTTGCCTCCTGCTTATATGATTGCCTGCTACACTAGAGTCTCGCATACAAGAGTCTCGTATGGTAATTATACCAAGCTAGTAGTGGTCACATATCCTACTAACGAGTATATAAGTGATTTTATACGTTACCACTGGGAACAGAACCTGGAGGACTTTAAACATTTATGTGGTTTCTGATGATCCCCATTTATCGATTTCATCGACTTTTTACTATTTACTCGATTTTTTTCATCGATTTTTTTTCACTATTTACTCGGTTTATTGTTCGATATACTAATCATCCGATTTTTTATTGATCCTAACATGGAATGATTTGTTTTTAATGTTATATGTTATATGTTTTATGTTTTAATGCGAAGGTTTTATAGTTATATGTTTATTAAACTTAACAATTTGATGCAACTCCCTATGCTCTGAGTGCCCGTTATATACACATATATATTTCGCACTGTTTATAGGGGTAAACATATACGTGAGCACCTGATTCCATTCAGATTAGAGGTGAGCCGCCCGTTCATTTTTCATACATTTTTGACCATAACCTTCATTTTGGGCCTCTGCCGCATTAGTTAGTATGCAATTGAAGCTATTAATACAGCTATAATTTTCTGGGTTTTAAAAAACACCCTTTTTGGGCAAAATACACTTTTTTACAGCACTTGCTGAATCTGCACGTCTGAAATTCAAGCGTTATATACAGCTTTCATAATCTGTTAGTAAAAAAAACACCATTTGTTGGCAAAATACTTAATTTTGCAGGCCTTTCTGCATCTGTGATTCTTAAAAACAAGCTTGAAATAGTTAAATAATTTTCTGGCTTTGAAAAAACACCCATTTTTGGCAATAACCTTCATTTTGGGCCTCTGCCGCATTAGTCAGTGTGCAATTTAAGCTAGAAATACAGCTATAATTTTCTGGGTTTTAAAAAACACCCTTTTTGGGCAAAATACACTATTTTACAGCCCTTGGTGCATCTGCATGTGTGAAAATCAAGTGTTATATACTGCTGTCATATTCTGTTATTAAAAAAACACCCATTTTGGGCAAAAAAAAAACTTTTGCAGCCTCTGCTGCATCCGTTATTGTTAAAAACAAGTTTGAAATACTTCAATATTTTCAGGCTTTGAAAAAACACCCATTTTTGGCAATAACCTTCATTTTGGGCCTCTGCCGCATTAGTCAGTGTGCAATTTTAAGCTAGAAATACAGCTATAATTTCTGGGTTTTAAAAAACACCCTTTTTGGGCAAAAAACTTAATTTTGCAGCCTTTGCTGCATATGTCATTGTGAGATACACCCTTTAGATACTGTGGTTCTATTCTGCTATTAATAAAACACCCATTTTGGGCAAAAAACTTTAATTACGGCCTAGTCTTGATCTGTACATGTGAGATACATACTTTACATACTGTGGTTCTGTTCTGGTATTAATAAAACAGCCATTTTGGGCAAAAAACTTTAATTGCAGCCTAGTCTGGATCTGTACGTGTGAGATACACACTTTACATATTGTGGTTTTATTCTGCTATTAATAAAACACCCATTTTTGGTAAAAATATTTAATTGCGGCATAGTTTGCCTCTGTACGTGTGAGATACACCCTTTACATACTGTCGTTCTATTCTGCTATTAATTAAACACCCATTTAGGGCATCCTAAATTTGAGAAATATGAGGAGAGCGTCAAATAAGGGACGTGGCCCAGGTCGTGGTGCTGCTGGTGGAGCTCCTGTTGCAGTGAGAGGACGTGGTCGATCTGTGCCAGCTACACGCATAAGTGAAACACTTTCCTCAGGTGCGAGTAGGCGATAGAACCTGCAGCAGTATTTGGTCGGGCCTAATGCTGCTCTATGAATGGTGAGGCCAGAACAAGTACAGGCGATAGTAGATTGGGTTGCTGACAGTGCCTCCAGTTCCTTCACATTGTCTCCCACCCAGTCTCCTGCTGAAAGATCAGAGTTGGCACCTGCAGCCCATGTCCATCACTCTTTCACCTCACCCCCTTGCAAATCAGCCAAGCATTTTGAGCCCCAAGTAATGCAGCAGTCTCTTCTGATTTTTGATGACTCTGTTAGCAGGGTTTCCCAGGGCCATCCACCTAGCCCTGGCCCAGAAATGGAAGAGATTGAGTGCACCGATGCCCAACAACTTATGTTTCAAGATGAGTACATGGGAGGACCATCGCAGCATGTCTCAGGTGATGACGAAACACAGGTGCCAACTGCTAGGGCTTTCCAAAGTGTGCAGACTGACAAGGAGGGCAGGGGTGAAGACTGGGTGGAAGATGATGTGGAGGACGATGAGGTCCTCGACCCCACATGGTATCAAGGTCATGCGAGTGACCTGTGTAGTTCGGAGGAAGAGTAGGTGGTTGCACAGAGCCACCAGCACAACAGAAGAGGGAGCAGGGTGCAAAAGCGGAGCGGCCGTCCCATAGACAGTATGCCTGCTACTGCCCACCGCAGCAAGGGACCGAGCACACCAAAGCCAGCTCCAAGGAGTTCCCTGGCGTGGCAGTTCTTCAGACAATGTGCTGACGACAAGACACGAGTGGTTTGCACGCTGTGCAATCAGAGCCTGAAGCGAGGCATAAACGTTCTCAACCCGAGCACAACTTGCATGACCAGGCATTTAAGTGCAAAGCAGAAGCTGCAGTGGAGTAGACACCTCAAAAACCAAGAAAGGTCTCTGGCTCCTCCTGATTCCTCTTCTGCTGCAGTCTCGGCACCTTCATCCACCTCTGGAGTGACAGTGCCACCTGCCACCCCGCAAACAGAGGATCTGCCAGCAACACCACCATCTGGGTCACCAAGCATCTCCACAATGTCCCATGGAAGCGTTCAGCTCTCCATCTCCCAAACACTGGAGCGGAAGAGGAAGTACCCCACTACCCACCTGCGATCCCTGGCCCTGAATGCCAGCATTTCTAAATTATTGGCCTTTGAAATGCTGTCATTCCGTCTGGTGGAGACGGAGAGTTTTAAAGGCATTATAGCGTACGTCGTGCCCAGCCGCCACTACCTTTCCAGGCGAGCCATCCCTTCCCTGCAAAACCAAGTGGGGGACAAAATCAGGTGTGCACTGTGCAATGCCATCTGTGGCAAGGTGCACCTCACTACGGATACGTGGACCAGTAAGCACGGTCAGGGACGTTATATCTCCATAACAGCACACTGGGTAAATGCAGTGGCGGCTGGGCCTGAGACAGATAGCTGTTTGCCGCATGTCCTTCCACCACCACTGAGGATTGCAGGGTGCTTCAGTTTGCCTCCTGTTGCTTCTTCCTCCTACTCCGCTTCCTCATACTCTACTGGCTCCTCATCCGGTCAGCGTAACACCTTCACCACCAACTTCAGCACAACCAGGGGTAAATGACAGCAGGCAGTTTTAAAACTTATCTGTTTGGGGGACAAACCCCACACCGTGCAGGAACTGTGGACGGGCCTTGAACATCAGACCGATGAGTGGTTGGTGACAGTGAGCCTCAAGCCCGGCCTGGTGCTGTGCGATAATGGGCGAAATCTCATAGCAGTTCTGGGACTAGCCAGTTTGACGCACATGCCTTGCGTGGCGCATGTGCTGAATTTGGTGGTGCAGAGATTCCTTAAAAATTACCCCGATATGTCAGAGCTGCTGCATAAAGTACGGGCCGTCTGTGCGCGCTTTCGGAGTTCTCACCCTGCTGCTGCTCGCCTGTCAGCGCTGCAGCGTAACTTCGGCCTTCCCGCTCACCGCCTCATATACGACGTGCCCACAAGGTGGAACTCCACCTTGCACATGCTGACCAGACTGTGCGAGCAGCAGCAGGCGATAGTGGAGTTTCAGCTGCAGCACGCACGGAACAGCACCACTTCACCACCAATGACTGGGCCTCCATGCGAGACCTGTGTTCCTTGTTGCGCTGTTTCGAGTACTCCACCAACATGGCCAGTGCCGATAACGCCGCTCTCAGCGTTACTATCCCACTTCTATGCCTCCTTGAAAAAACGCTTCTTGCGATGATGGAAGAGGATGTGGCACAGGAGGAGGAGGAAGAAGGATCATTTCATAGGGTTTCCGGCCAGTCATTCACAAGTGTCTCAGAGGGTGGGTTGCTGCACCCACAAATGCCAGGTACACAATTGTCCAGCCAGGGCACAGTTCTGGAGGATGACGAGGTGGAGGATGAGGTGGTGGAGATGGAGGAGGAGGAACCTTGTTCACAGCTGGGTGGCACCCAGACAAGCTCATGGCCATCACTGGTGCGTGGCTGGGGGGATACAGAGGACACGATACACCTCCCACAGAGGACAGCTTTTCATTGCCTCTGGGCAGCCTGGCACACATTAGCGATTACATGCTGCAGTGTCTCCGCAACGACCGCCGAGTTGCCCACATTTTAACTTGCGCTGATTACTGGGTGGCCACGCTGCTGGATCCCCGTTACAAGGACAACGTACCGTCCTTAATTCCGTCACTGGAGCGTGATCGTAAGATGCGCGAGTACAAACGCACGCTGGTAGACGCACTGCTGGTGGCATTCCCACCTGACAGCGTGGCCCAGTGGAAGCACAAGGCAAAGGCAGAGGAGGAGGAAGAGGTCGCCAACGCAGCTGGGGCACCGCCAGCACCTCAGAAGGCAGGGTTAGCATGGACGAAATGTGGAAAAGCTTTGTCAGCACGCCACAACAACCAGCACCACCAGCTGATATGGAACATCTTAGCAGGAGGCAGCATTTCACCAACATGGTGGGGCAGTATGTGTGCACATGCCTACACGTACTGAATGACGGGTCTGCCTGCTTCAACTTTTGGGTCTCCAAATTGGGCACATGGCCTGAGCTTGCCCTTTACGCCTTGGAGGTGCTGGCCTGCCCTACAGCCAGTGTATTATCTGAAAGTGTGTTTAGCACGGCAGGGGGCGTTATCACAGACAAGCGCAGCCGCCTGTCCACAGCCAATGTGGACAATGTCACGTTCATTAAAATGAACCAGGCATGGATCCCACAGGACTTGTCCGTACCTTGTGCAGAATAGACATGTATACCGGCCTTACCCAGCCATTGTTATACTACAGCGAAATTGCTCCTTGTTGTATTTTTGATATTTCACACTCTTTTGGGGTGTACCCTAATAAAAAATAAATAAAATTAAAACCAAAAACCAGTGTTGGCTACCTCGTCCTCCTCAAACTCCTACTCCATATGGACCTCCACATCATAAATCAAGGTTTTGTTTTTTTATTTGTACGTATTTTATTTTATTTTATGTCATTTCACTAATTGGTCTGTTACATTTTAGGGTGAAATTCACAAAGTTTTGGGTGTGATATACCACTGCTATACCTAGTAGACAGGTTAAAAAATTCACTAATTTGTCTGTTACATTTTCGGGTAAAATTCACAAATTTTGGGGTGTGATATACCACTGCTATACCTAGTAGACAGGTTAAAAAAATTCACAAATTTGTCTGTTACATTTTCGGGTGAAATTCGGCAATTATTGGGTGTGATATACCACTGCTATACCTAGTAGACAGATTAAAAAAATTCACTAATTTGTCTGTTGCATTTTCAGGTGAAATTCACAAATTTTTGGGTGTGATATACCACTCCTACACCTAGTACACAGGTAAAAAAAAATCACAAATTTGTCTGTTACATTTTCGGGTGAAATTCTGCAATTTTTGGCTGTGATATACTACTGCTCTACCTAGTATACAGGTAAAAAAAAACACTAATTTGTCTGTTACATTTTCAGGTGAAATTCACCAATTTTTTGGTGTGATATACCACTCCTATACCTAGTAAACAGGTAAAAAAAAATCACTAATTTGTCTGTTACATTTTCGGGTGAAATTCACCTATTTTTGGGTTTGATATACCACTGCTATACCTAGTAGACAGGTAAAAAAAAAAATCACTAATTTGTCTGTTACATTTTCAGGTGAAATTCTGAAATTTCTGGGTGTTATACCACTGCTTTACCTAATAGACAGGTTTAAAAAATTCACAAATTCGTCTGTTACATTTTCGGGTGAAATTCACCAATTTTTGGGTGTGATATACCACTGCTATACCTAGTAGACAGGTTAAAAAATTCACTAATTTGTCTGTTACATTTTCGGGTAAAATTCACCAATATTTGGGTGTGATTTACCACTGCTTTACCTAGTAGACAGGTAAAAAAATTCACGAATTTGTCTGTTACATTTTCCGGGTTAAATTCAGCAATTTGTTTGGCTGTGATATACCACTGCTATACCTAGTAGACAGATTAAAAAAATTCACTAATTTGTCTGTTGCATTTTCAGGTGAAATTCACAAATTTTTGGGTGTGATATACCACTCCTACACCTAGTAGACAGGTAAAAAAAAATCACAAATTTGTCTGTTACATTTTCGGGTGAAATTCTGCAATTTTTGGCTGTGATATACCACTGCTATACCTAGTAGACAGGTTTAAAAAATTCACAAATTCGTCTGTTACATTTTTGGGTGAAATTCGGCAATTTTTGGGTGTGATATACCACTCCCATACCTAGTATACAGGTAAAAAAAAAAATCACTAATTTGTCTGTTACATTTTCAGGTGAAATTCACCAATTTTTGGGTGTGATATACCACTCCTATACCTAGTAAACAGGTTAAAAAAAATCACTAATTTGTCTATTACATGTTCGGGTGAAATTAACCAATTTTTGGCTGTGATAAACCCCTGCTCTACCTACTTGACAGCTTAATAAATGTCACTAATTTTATTTTAAATTTTCGGGTGACATTAAACAATTTTTGGCTGTGATAGACCCTTGCTCTACCTAGTAGACAGGTAAATAAATTTCACAAATTTTTTTGTTACATTCTTGGGTTGACATTTTACAATTTTTGACGTGAATAAACCCCTGCTCTGCATAGGTGACAGGGACCGAATTTTTTTTAAAATAATCTGTTCCATTGGTGGGTGACATTAACCAATTTCTGGTGATGAAAAACCCTGCTCTGCATAGGTGACAGGGACTTAAATTTCTAAAATTCATCTTTAATTGACCCTTTCTTTAGATCCTTCTGCGTTAATAACTTTTCCCATATTTCCGCTTGATCAAAATTATATTTCATTAATTTATCTCCCTTGGATGTGGTCTCTCTTTCTCACGCTCCCTCTCTGGCGTGGAACCCTGATTTGCCGATAACCGTGATCAACATGGTAGGCTCAGAAAAGAATATCGAAAGTTGATGGAGAAGATATCCAAATGGATGGTGAACATCACGGGGGCACCTCTGCATAGGTGACAGGAATATACATTTCAAAAATTCGTCTGTTACATTGTCAGGTGACATTTTACCAATTTTGCCGGATAGAAACCCCTGCTCTGCATAGGTGACAGGGACTTAAATTTCTAAAATTTGTCTTTAATTGGCCCTTTCCTTCGATCCTTCTGCTTTAATAACTTTTCCCATATTTCCGCTCAATCAAAATTAAATTTCATCCATTTATCTCCCTTGCATGTCGTCTCTCTTTCTCACGCTCCCTCTCCGGCGTGGAACCCTGATTCGCCGATAACCGTGATCAACATGGTAGGCTCAGAAAAGAACACCGAAAGTTGATAGAGAAGATATCCAACTGCAAACTACAAAGCGGCAGCAGGGCCTCTCCTGTCTAACGTTTCCTAATCCAAAATACCGCAGTGACATTCCCTGTAATTTTTTTTTAATCATTCAAATTACAGGGCATCTTAAGAGTCCTCTATTGTTATTTATCGTCACTACACCTCCCCGAGTCGGGAGTGGGTAATTGTGGAGCGCCCCCTCCTTAACTTGGAAGTTTATGCTTCAATACTTTGTCCCACATTTCCACTCGATTACATTTAATTTCAACCATTGACCTCCCTTGGATGTGGTATCTCTTTCTCAGGCTCCCTCTTTCGCCTGGAACCCTGATTCCCCGCCACCCGTGATCACCATGGTAGGCACATAAAAGAACATCGAAAGTTAATAGAGAAGATATCCAATTGGATCGTGGACATCACGGGGACGTGCAACATGGTGGAGCAGTATGTGTGCACACGCCTACACGTACTGAATGATGGTTCTGCCCCCTTCAACTTCTGGGTCTCCAAATTGGGCACATAGCCTGAGCTTGCCCTTTATGCCTTGGAGGTGTTGGCCTGCCCTGCAGCCAGTGTATTGTCTGAACGTGTGTTTAGAATGACTGGCGGGGATAATCACACGTTATATTTCCCAATGTTTTGGGGTGTACCCTAATTAAAAAAAATAAAATAAATGGAAAACCAAAAAGCAGTGTAGGCTACCTCCTCCTCCTCCACCGCCGCTTCCACCTACACCGCCACATCCACCGCCTCCTCAACCTCCTACTCCATATGGACCTCGTCCTCCTAGATCAAGATTATTATTTTTTATTTTTATGTATTTTATGTTATTTAAAGTCATTTCCCTATCCACATTTGTTTGCAGAGCACTTGCTATGCTCCTAACCACATTTTGATGCCATTTGCAGCTATCTTGCCCTTTCCATTACATTTTTACAGTCATTTTAGTGCTCAAAAGTTCGGGTCCCCATTGACTTCAATGGGGTTTGGGTTCGGGGTCAAGTTCGGGTCCTGAACTCGAACTTTTTTGTGAAGTTCGGCCGAATCCGTCGAACCCGAAAACATCCAGGTGTCCGCTCAACTCTACTCTTGACCTGTTCTAAACTTAAGTCAAAAACGTATTTACAATTTTAGGCTTCAACTCGGGGGGTGGACACCAACAACAGGGGCCCCTGTGTAAAATAGTATATAGTATAAGATTTCAACTCAGGCGTGGACACCAACAACTGGGGCCCTATGCAATATAACGTACAGTATAAGGCTTCAACTCAGGGGTGGACATCAATGGGGGCCCTGTCCAATATAGTATACAGTATAAGGCTTCAACAGGGGTGGACATCAACAGGAGCCCTATGAAATATAGTATACAGCATAAGGCTTCAACTCATGGGTAGACATCAACAGGGGCCCTGGTGTAATATAGTATACACTAGTAATATAGTATACACTATATGAGACCCCTGATGTCCAACTATTTATTTAGTGGTAGATATGGTCTGTCTATCCCTGAACTTACCTGACTGAAACTGGTGATGTAACAGTAGTTTCCTACAACTCCAGTTGTGATGTCACATTTCACATATAATCAGCTATTCATTTCAGTTTTCCTCTGACATGGTACAAAAATGCTGGAGGGAAACTGATACTAGATCTGATTCAATAGCTTTGTTTGGAATCGTTCCAGTGCATTCGTTTTGATGGTAGAGGTCTTCTAGTGTGAACAGAAAAAAATAGCATGCAGCATTTTTCTGTCTGGCATTTTTAACCATGGATGCTGGACTGTGTACTAAAGTGCAAAATACACATACAGTCAGGTCCATTAATATTGGGACATCGACACAATTCTAACATTTTTGCCTCTATACATGTCACGGATGGTGTACAGGAAACAAGACAATACCATTTAAACAATGTCTCTCTGGATCCACAACTAAGGAACAAAGGGAGAGCCCTGCAATAGACCTGCCGCTCTCCCTCACTGCTCAGCCTATGCGAACACCCCAAAGGTGGATGGCCGCATATCCACGTTCCTCGGCTATCTATTACCTGAAGACCCTACAATAGTGAAGGGACACGACCACCGGCTCCCTACACTGACACGGAGGGAGTCAGGGTCACCTGGATCCAGAAAAGACAAAATCATAAATACATAAACAGCACTTATCTTGCAGACGAATGACGACTGACGACTGGGAACAGGGAACTGGGAACAGCATGCACACACACTCCAGGAAGTTGTATCAGCCGCACACTACTGCATTATGGGGAGGAACTTAAAGGGTAGCGATCAGTCTAACTGCATGACAGCTGAGATAGACTAACGAGATGAGAAACTAAACCAAAACAAAGAAATTCAAGGAGGAGGATCTGAGAAGCTCCTGTGAGCGCTTCTCAGCTGTCTGGCTGTGACAGTACCCCTCCCTCTAGGAGTGGACTCCGGACACTCAGGGCCCACCTTCTCAGGATGGGACCTATGGTAAGCCCTGATGAGACGAGAGGCCTTAATGTCCGTCACTGGGACCCACATCCTCTCCTCAGGACCATAACCCTCCCAATGAACGAGGTACTGGAGGGAACCGCGGACAAGACGAGAATCCACAATCCTAGAGACCTGAAATTCAAGATTTCCATCAACCATAATCGGAGGAGGAGGCAAAGGCGAGGGTACAATAGGTTGAACATAAGGTTTCAATAAGGACTTATGAAAAACATTATGGATCTTCCAAGTCTGAGGAAGATCAAGACGGTAGGCAACAGGATTGATGACAGACAGGATCTTGTAAGGCCCAATAAACCTAGGACCCAACTTCCAGGAGGGAACCTTCAATTTGATATTCTTGGTAGACAACCACACCAGATCACCAACATTCAGGTCCGGACCAGGCACACGTCTCTTATCCGCCACACGCTTATATCTCTCACTCATGCTCTTTAGATTATCCTGAATCTTTTGCCAAATAGATGACAAAGACGAGGAGAATCTGTCCTCATCAGGCAAACCAGAAGAGCCCTCTCCCGAGAAAGTCCCAAACTGCGGATGGAACCCATATGCACCAAAAAATGGTGACTTATCAGAGGACTCCTGACGACGGTTATTTAAAGCAAACTCAGCAAGGGACAAAAAAGAACACCAATCCTCCTGATTCTCCGCCACAAAACAGCGCAGATATGTCTCCAGATTCTGATTGACGCGCTCTGTCTGGCCATTCGACTGCGGATGGAAAGCAGAAGAGAATGACAACCGAACCCCCAAGCGAGAACAGAAAGCCTTCCAGAATCTGGAAACAAACTGCGTGCCCCTATCAGAGACTATGTCTGAAGGAATCCCATGCAATTTGACAATGTGGTCAATAAATGCCTGCGCCAGCGTCTTAGCATTGGGCAAACCAGGAAAAGGGATAAAATGCACCATTTTGCTAAAACGGTCCACCACCACCAGAATCACAGACTTCCCCGAGGAACGAGACAAGTCCGTTATGAAGTCCATGGACAGATGTGTCCAAGGACGGGAAGGAATGGGCAAAGGAAGGAGAGGACCTGATGGCCGTGAATGAGGGACCTTGGCACGAGCGCAAGTCTCGCAAGCTGCCACAAAACCCTCAACCGACTTACGAAGCGCAGGCCACCAGAATCTCCGAGCGATGAGATCCAGTGTGGCTCTTGCCCCCGGGTGCCCAGCAAGGACCGTGTCGTGGTGTTCTTTAAAAATCTTGTGTCTCAAAGCGAGAGGCACAAACAACCTCCCAGGAGGACAAAGATCAGGAGCTTCTGACTGGGCTGCCTGCACCTCTGCCTCCAATTCAGGAAAAAGAGCAGAGACCACCACACCCTCAGCCAAAATGGGACCCGGGTCTTCAAAATTCCCACCTCCCGGAAAACAACGTGACAGGGCATCTGCCTTCACATTCTTAACCCCAGGGCGGAACGTAACAACAAAATTAAACCTTGAAAAGAACAAAGACCATCTGGCCTGTCTCGGGTTCAGACGCTTGGCTGACTCCAAGTAGGCCAGATTTTTATGGTCAGTAAACACGGTAATAGGGTGTCTGGCTCCCTCTAGCCAATGGCGCCATTCCTCAAAAGCCAACTTGATGGCCAACAATTCCCTATCTCCCACATCATAATTTCTCTCTGCGGAGGAGAGTTTCTTTGAGAAAAAGGCACACGGTTGCCATTTGGCAGGAGAGGAACCCTGAGACAAGACCGCACCCACCCCTACCTCAGAAGCATCAACCTCAACTATGAAGGGTAACGAAATATCAGGTTGTACTAGGATGGGAGCGGAAGCAAAACTCTCCTTGATATTAGAAAAGGCCTTACGCGCCTCTACCGACCAGGAAGAAAAATCTACCCCCTTTCTGGTCATATCAGTGAGTGGTTTAACAACAGAGGAATAATTCAAAATAAATTTCCTGTAATAATTGGCAAAGCCCAAAAAACGCATAAGCGCCTTCTGATTCTCAGGAAGCTCCCACTCAAGCACAGCGCGGACCTTCTCGGGGTCCATGCGAAAACCAGAAGCGGAGACAAGAAACCCCAGAAATTGGATTTCTGGAACCGCAAACACACATTTTTCCAGTTTCACGTATAATTTATTCTCCCGCAGGATGAGCAAGACCTGACGTAAGTGTTCCTTATGAGTCTTGAAATCAGGAGAAAAAATCAAAATGTCATCCAAATACACTAATACAAATTTTCCCATTAAATGATAAAAAATGCTGTTGACGAAATGCTGAAAAACGGCTGGGGCATTCATCAAACCAAAAGGCATAACCAAATTCTCAAAATGGCCCTCAGGGGTATTGAAAGCCGTCTTCCATTCGTCTCCTTCTCTGACCCTAACCAGGTTGTATGCCCCTCTTAGGTCTAATTTGGAAAAGACTTTAGCCCCAACAACCTGGTTAAACAGGTCCGGGATCAGAGGAAGCGGATAAGGATCACGAATAGTGATACTGTTCAGCTCCCTGAAATCCAGACAAGGTCTTAAAGAACCATCTTTTTTCTTAACAAAGAAAAAACCAGCGGCAACAGGTGACTTTGAGGGTCGTATGTGTCCTTTTCTCAGACTCTCAGAGATATAAGCCCGCATCGCGACCCTCTCAGGTTGGGAAAGATTGTATAAACGAGATTTAGGCAGCTTGGCGCCTGGGATGAGATTAATAGGGCAATCATACTCCCTGTGCGGAGGTAAACCCTGAACTCCACTCTCAGAGAAGACATCCAAAAATTCAGAGAGGAAAGGTGGTACAGTCTTAGTAGAAACCTCAGAAACAGATGTTATGAGGCAATTCTCTCTGCAAAAGTTATTCCAACCATTTATTTGCCTCGCTTGCCAATCAATGGTGGGGTTATGTTTAGTGAGCCAGGGTAGCCCCAACACTAGAGGAGTAGGCAAACCGCTAAGGACGAAACATGACACATCCTCAACATGAGCATCACTCACAATTAAACGGATATTGTGAACTATGCCCTTTAATGATTTCTGAGAAAGTGGAGCTGAATCAATAGCAAAAACAGGAATATCCTTTCCCAAAGTGCATACCTGGAAACCATGAGTTATTGCAAATTGATTATCAATGAGGTTGACAGCTGCTCCACTATCCACAAAAATCTCACAAAAAATGCTCTTGCTCTCTAGCGCCACCCTAGCAGGCAGGACAAAACGGGAACTACAAGCAAACGGAAAACCTTCAATTTCCACCTCAACCCTGCCAATAGTAACAGACGGAACATTTTTAAAAGATTTTTTCCTTTTTGTCTCTTTATTACTCCCAGAAAACTGCCTGAATCTCCTAGAGGGACAAACATTTGCCAGATGATTTATACCTCCACAACAAAAACAAACCCTCCCCTGCGGGCTGAATCTTCTATTGTCAGAGGCAATCAACCCCAGCTGCATGGACTCCTGCTCAGAAGGGGCTGACAGCGACTGAGACCCCTGTGCACAGAATGAGACCGCTGCACTGTCCCGGGACTGAGTATGACAGGAAGGAGAGATCTCTCCTCTCTCTCTAAGACGCCTGTCAATACGAACAGCCTGAGACATAGCAGAATCCAAGGAGGTAGGTCTTTCATGAAAGGCAAATGCATCTTTCAATCCCTCTGAAAGACCATAGCAAAATGGACTTCGGAGTGCAGCATCATTCCAACCCGTATCTGCTGCCCATCTCCGAAATTCTGAACAGTATATCTCTGCGGATTGTTTACCCTGGCATAACAGACGTAGTCTAGACTCAGCCAGAGCAATACGATCCGGATCATCATATATCTGACCCAGGGCTAAAAAGAATTCATCCACTGAACGAAGGGGCCGTGCCCCCTCCGGCAGCGAAAAGGCCCAGGACTGAGCGTTACCCCTGAGCAGCGATATAATGATCCCCACCATCCGTTCTTCATCACCAGAAGAATGGGGAAGAAGGCGAAAATGGAGTTTGCAAGCCTCTCTAAAACGCACAAAATTCTCACTACCCCCGGAGAACGAATCCGGGAGCGAGATCTTAGGCTCAGCACAAACTCCATGAACGCAAGCTGAACCGGTCACTTGAAACTGAGAAAAAGTCTTACGGAGATCAGCTACCTCCAATGAAAGGCCCTGGAAGCGTTCAGCCAAAAGTGAAACCAGATCCATGCTTGAGACGGTTTTGGCGGCTGATAATGTCACGGATGGTGTACAGGAAACAAGACAATACCATTTAAACAATGTCTCTCTGGATCCACAACTAAGGAACAAAGGGAGACCCCTGCAATAGACCTGCCGCTCTCCCTCACTGCTCAGCCTATGCGAACACCCCAAAGGTGGATGGCCGCATATCCACGTTCCTCGGCTATCTATTACCTGAAGACCCTACAATAGTGAAGGGACACGACCACCGGCTCCCTACACTGACACGGAGGGAGTCAGGGTCACCTGGATCCAGAAAAGACAAAATCATAAATACATAAACAGCACTTATCTTGCAGACGAATGACGACTGACGACTGGGAACAGGGAACTGGGAACAGCATGCACACACACTCCAGGAAGTTGTATCAGCCGCACACTACTGCATTATGGGGAGGAACTTAAAGGGTAGCGATCAGTCTAACTGCATGACAGCTGAGATAGACTAACGAGATGAGAAACTAAACCAAAACAAAGAAATTCAAGGAGGAGGATCTGAGAAGCTCCTGTGAGCGCTTCTCAGCTGTCTGGCTGTGACAATACACCACCACAAAGAATTTGAAATAAAACAAACAAGATGTGCTTTAACTGCAGACTGTCAGCTTTAATTTGAGGGTATTTACATCCAAATCAGGTGAACGGTGTAGGAATTACAACAGTTTGCATATGTGCCTCCCACTTGTTAATGGACTAAAAGTAATGGGACAATTGGCCTCTCAGCTGTTCCATGGCCAGGTGTGTGTTATTCCCTCATTATTCCGATTACAATGAGCAGATAAAAGGTCCAGAGTTCATTTCAAGTGTGCTATTTGCATTTGGAATCTGTTGCTGTCAACTCTCAAGATAAGATCCAAAGAGCTGTCACTATCAGTGAGGCAAGCCATCATTAGGCTGAAAAAACAAAACAAACCCATCAGAGAGAAAGCAAAAACATTAGGCATGGCCAAAACAACTGTTTGGAATATTCTTAAAAAGAAGGAACGCACCGGTGAGCTCAGCAACACCAAAAGACCCGGAAGACCACGGAAAACAAATGTGGTGGATGACCGAAGAATTCTTTCCCTGGTGAAGAAAACACCCTTCACAACAGTTGCCAGCTCAAGAACACTCTCCAGGAGGTAGGTGTATGTATGTCAAAGTCAACAATCAAGAGAAGACTTCACCAAAGTGAATACAGAGGGTTCACCACAAGATGTAAACCATTGGTGAGCCTCAAAAACAGGAAGGCCAGATTAGAGTTTGCCAAACGACATATAAAAAAGCCTTCACAGTTCTGGAACAACATCCTATGGACAGATGAGACCAAGATCAACTTGTACCAGAGTGATTGGAAGAGAAGAGTATGGAGAAGGAAAGGAACTGCTCATGATCCTAAGCATACCACCTCATAAGTGAAGCATGATGGTGGTAGTGTCATGGCGTGGGCATGTATGGCTGCCAATGGAACAGGTTCTCTTGTATTTATTGATGATGTGACTGCTGACAAAAGCAGCCGGATGAATTCTGAAGTGTTTCGGGTAATATTATCTCCTCATATTCAGCCAAATGCTCATTGGACGGCGCTTCACAGTGCAGATGGACAATGACCCAAAGCATACTGCAAAAGCAACCAAAGAGTTTTTTAAGGGAAAGAAGTGGAAACTTATGCAATGGCCAAGTCAATTACATGACCTGAATCCGATTGAGCATGCATTTCACTTGCTGAAGACAAAACTGAAGGAAAAATGCCCCAAGAACAAGCAGGAACTGAGGACAGTTGCAGTAGAGGCCTGGCAGAGCATCACCAGGGATGAAACCCAGCGTCTGGTAATGTCTATGCGTTCCAGACTTCAGGCTGCAATTGACTGCAAAGGATTTGTAACCAGGTATTACAAATTTAAAGTTTGATTTATGATTATTATTCTGTCCCATTACTTTTGGTCTCATATCAAGTGGGAGGTACATATGCATACTGTTGTAATTCCTACACCATTCACCTGATTTGGATGTAAATACCCTAAAAAAATTTACAATTGTGTTGATGTCCCAATATTTATGGACCTGACTGTATATTGGTTGTGTATAAATCAGCTGGCTGGACACAGCTGATAGATGTGAGCCCAGCCTAACCTGACAGAGACTTATGATATAACAGTAGCTTACCTGAGGAATGCACATTTGTGATGTCACAATATTACTGTTTGAAAACCACTGCGATGTCATAAGAGCTTACCTGATGCAAATACATCTGGGATGTCACAGCATATTACCTGGCTGAAACCCACTTGTGATTAGTGATGGACGATTCACGAACATGATCAAATGTTCGCGAACTGCAAGTTCGCGGCGGGCCTCATTCACTTTAATGGCAGGCAAACCTGAAAAATCTTCAGGCCATATTTGCAGCCACCAAATACTTATAAGAAGTGTGCAAATCGTTCCACAACATGGATAGTGACATGCCAGAGGTGGATCAATGGCAAAAATTCCCACAAAAAATATGTATTTTAATCAGGGGCCATTTTTATGTGTCTTAAAGGGAAACTCTCAAAAATGTGCCATGCTGGAGCCTAGAAAAATGTTATTTTAGGCCACGGGAGTACAGGCCCCAAACATTAAGCATTCACCGGACAGAAAACATCAAGTGATTATGTGGCTGGAGGTATATTACACAGTATATTACACGGTCATTGGATATCAATTTTACTGCAGGCCAGTACAAATACATGTCTAATTTTATTAAAAACATGGCTAACGAAATCCCCCCTCTTAAATAAACCCCAAATGATAATAAGTTGCATTCGATAACACATGGTCGTCACAGGTGTTGAATTCCTCCGAGGCCCCAACAATTAGGCATTCACCATACAGAAAAGATCAAGTGATTATGTGGCTGGAGGTATAATAGACGGTCAATGGATAAAAATTTTACTGCAGGCCAGTGGACTACAAGCCCCAAAAATTATTAATTCACCGTATAGAAAAGAGCATTTGATAATGTGGCTGGAGGTACATTAGGCATTTACCATATAACAATTTTACTGTTGGCCAGTTAGATTACAGGCCCCCAAAATTATGCATTCACCGTACATAAAAAATCAAGTGATTATGTGGCCGGAGGTATATTAGACGATCAATGGATATCAATTTTACTGCAGGTCAGTGGACTACAGGCCCCAAAACTTATTAATTCACCGTACAGAAAAGAACAATTGATAATGTGGCTGGAGGTACACTAGGCGGTGACCGTATAACAATTTTACTGTTGGCCAGTTAGATTACAGGCCCCAAAGATTATTCATTCACCGGACAGAAAACATCAAGTGATTATGTGGCTGGAGGTATATTAGACAGTCATATTGGATATCAATTTTGGATATCAATTTTACTGCAGGCCAGTACAAATACATGTCAAATACATATGTTTAAAAGAACAAAAAATATAAAATTGGATTAAAAACATGACTAATGAAATCCCCCCTCTTGAAAGAACCCCAAATGATAATTGTGGCAGGGGCTGAGGTGTACATTGGCGTAGAGTCGGGAGGGATGCCTATAACCCTTCATGATCCATCTGGCTGAACTGTGCCCAAAGCCAGTGCGGGGTAGGCCTGAATAAGTGGGCCACCCAAGAGAGTGGGATGAAAGAAAGAAGGGTCGGGAGGGTGGGGCCTGAAGCGACCGTTCACAGGGTGAGGTCGCGTGAGAATAAATATTCAGCATCCCCGCCCACAAATACAGGCTGTAACCAGCCTTAATACTTGTGGCAGGGGCTGAGGTGTACATTGGCGTAGAGTCGGGAGGGATGCCTATCACCCTTCATGATCCATCTGGCGCCAAAGCCAGTGCGGGGTAGGCCTGAATAAGTGGGCAAAAAGACTACCCACGCTGTAGGAGGGAAATAGTTAATTGAACCGAACGACACGGGAGGTATCAAGGGCCTGAGTGATTCAGGCAGGAGCTGGGCTGTTAAATGACCTGAGTGCTTCGGGAAGGCACAGGATGACAGTGGAAGAGCAGGCCTGGGTGATCCAGGATGAGAGAGGCCACGTAGGCCTGGGCGAACTAGGATGAGAGAGGCAACGCGGGCCTGGGCGAACCAGGATGACTGAGGTAGAGCGAGCCTGGGCGATCCAGGATGACAGGAACAGAGCGGGCCTGGGCGATCCAGGAACAGTAACAGTGCAAGCCTGGGCGATCCAGGATGACGGGAGCAGAGCGAGCCTGGGCGATCCAGGATGACGGGAGCAGAGCGAGCCTGGGCGATCCAGGATGACGGGAGCAGAGCGAGCCTGGGCGAACCAGGATGACAGGAGCAGAGCGAGCCTGGGCGAACCAGGATGACTGGAGCAGGGCGAGTATGGGCGATCCAGGATGGCAGAGACAGAGCAAGCCTGGGCAGTCCAGGACGACAGGCGCAGAGCGAGCCTGGGCGATCCAGTACGACAGAACGAGCCAGGGCGATCCTGAATGACAGGGGTAGAGCGAGCCTGGGCGAACCAGGATGATAGAGGCAGAGAGAGCCTGGGCCAGCCAGGATAACCAAGACAGAGAGAACCTGGGCGATCCAGGAAGACAGAGGCAGAGCGAGCCTGGGCGATCCAGGACGACCGAGGCAGTGTGAGCCTGGATGATCCTGGATGGCAGAGGCAGAGCGAGC
Organism: Bufo bufo; assembly: GCF_905171765.1. Lineage (NCBI taxonomy): Eukaryota > Metazoa > Chordata > Amphibia > Anura > Bufonidae > Bufo > Bufo bufo. The sequence goes on along the minus strand of NC_053392.1, from coordinate 107,471,344 downwards.
CTGGGCGAACCAGGATGTCAGAGACCGGGCGAGCAAGGGGACCTCAGATGACGTGAGAGTATGTCAAGAAGCAGGGAAGACAGACAGAAGACGTATGCACGATACCTGAAGAATTCGGGAAGCTGATGAGCAGCTACTTGGCTGATCGGGAGGACTGAATATCAGACAGTGCCGCAGCCCTGTCTGTATTAAGAAAAGATGCCCAAAATGGTACATTAGGAACCGGAAAATAGCATAGCAACAAAACCCCACAACTAAGACAACATTCATGGAGTTAGCTACACTAGAGGGGATAACTTGTGTTGCATCTAGTAGCAGCAGTGGAGGGTGCAGTTTCTGGCCCCAGTCGAGAAGGCATAGAGCGATTGTGCAGCACTTGATTGGCACTGTGAGTATAGGGGTCCACTGGAGGTTCCAACTTAAACTTAACCTGGGCTAGTGGTAGTATAGGTGACGGGAATCAGAGCAGCAGTCCCTGACCCCGCAGCAGAGTCCGCAAGGCAGCACCCTACAGCTCACACCGGTGTCCGGTCTCCCCGCTGCATTCATGAAGCCCCCTTTTTTTTTTTATCTCGTTTTCTGTACCCAGGAATAGAAGCTCTGGCATACGCTCCCACCCCACTGTCTCCACACTTGAACCCCCCCTCTAGCAGAAGCAGGACCAGCCCACTCCCACCAGAATGGAAAAACATACCGGCCAGCCCCGTGCCCGCCAACTGATGCCAACCATGGCTTCCCGGCAGAATGTACTGAAAAATAAATAAAAATAGAAAACAATACATGCAATTATACCTAATTACAGTTGAAGATACCCCCAGGTTCGGCGTACTGAAGAACTACTTGTACCAATTAGATTTTATTATTTTAATAAACACCGCTTTAGGAGAGTGGACGGGGAGCAAGGAAAGATGACAGAGGCAGAACGGGCCTGGGCGATCCAGGATGACAGAGGCTGAACGGGCCTGGGCGATCCAGGGTGACAGAGGCTGAACGGGCCTGGGCGATCCAGGATGACAGAGGCAAAACGGGCCTGGGCGATCCAGGATGACAGAGGCAGCGTGGGCCTGGGCGATCCAGGATGACAGAGGCAGCGTGGGCCTGGGCGATCCAGGATGACAGAGGCAGCGTGGGCCTGGGCGATCCAGGATGACAGAGGCAGCGACTAAAGCTGACAGAGGTACTGTAAGAAATCAGCTGATGTGACTGCCGCCTACCACGATTACTGATCCCTGATATGTAAGGGTGTCCTCACACGCCGCGGACCCTGCCGCAGAAAACTCCAGCCCTATTCAAATGAATAAACTTAACTTTAGTTGCGGAATTCTCTGCAACAACATCCGCCGCATGCGAAGGCACCCTGAGAGTACTGACACTAGTCAGACATTGTCCTGTTCATGTTTGAAAAAAAAAACTTATCAGCACCCAAGTATAGACAACAAGCAAAATCAGCACCCCGGTGTAACGCGGCGGTGCCACACGCATGTGCACAGGAGGGCGGCGCGGAACAGTATGTGCCAAACCTGAGCATGAGAGGACGGCATGCATGGGAGGACGGCACCACAGTGGTGCCACACGCATGCACCCGGGAGGGCGGCAGGCAAAGCCGCCAGGCACGTGTGCACAGGAGGGCGGCACCGCACCACTGCGCCATAAACAAATGCACAGGGGGCGGTAGACATACGGTGTGATGCACATGTGCAGGAGGCGGCATAGCGGGTGTCACAGACATGTGCATAAGAGGCGGCATAACACGGCCGTATAAAACGTGGTGTAATGCACATGCCTGCTGGTAGCACACAAATCATACAACCCATCGCAATAACAAGGGGCAGAAGTGCTTAAGTCAGAGCTGCACCCCTTCCAGTCTCCTCAGTTCTCCTTGCAGGGCTGAGCATGTGATGCACCATTTTTTAGGCCCATAGGCACACGCTGGCTGTGTATGCTCATGTTTATAAGTAAGTCACTCGCTCTGTTGCTTCAGACATTACACATATCCAGGCAGCTGCTGACTCTGGAGTATAAATAGGTCACGTGTAACGTATTAGAACATAAGCATGGACATACACATTCCCTTGTATAGTATCCGAGGTGCACTTACACAGTCGGAAACAACTCAGGGTAGCAATCAGCAGTTTCGCTACATAGAAAGAACCAAAATCAAAAACATGATCATGAAAGTTATGGTTAATAATTACATACACATTGGACTAAACTTGACTTGTGCTCCATACATATTACACAGGCTGACCATCTAATGCGTATGGGGGCCCGTGACCATGAATGTCGGTGTAAAGGAGGATTGGGCATGTTGCCTTTTTTTCCCCTTGGGAGCCAGACCGCCGTCGGAAATGGTCTGGCATAGCCTTTTCCCCACTCCACGTTGAAGTAAGCATGACGAGCATGCATGCTTATGGGGACATCGAGGAAACAAGCTTTTTAGCCGCTAGCAAATGTGAATAGGTTTTAAAAAATTGATGGCCTGTTCTCATGTTAGGTCGGTGAGGTCAAACTCCTGGGATCCCTGCTGATCAGTTGGGACTCAGCGACCCCTTCACACAGCTGATCGGAGGGGGGGGGGGGGGGAAAAGAGTCAACCCAACCTCTAATGATGATGGTGTAGCCTGAGAGATGGCCAACCCATATAATGTACTACAGTATTTTTAGTTTTAGAATTTTTGACAGAAATAACATGCTGGATGTAAGCCAGTCAGTATCGGCAGCTTTGCTGTAGCTGAAGTGTCAGGGTGACCGGCCATTGTTTCAGGTGGTCAGGACATTATGCAGACTGCTACTCACCTTACAGACAGTTCGGGTCGCTGCATGATGAAACGAGGTAAACGTGAACTAGTGATGGAGGGGGTTTAGACACTTGCGGCGCAGGCTGAGCCCGGCAGGAAAGAACCACCCCCTGAAGCGCCGTGGAGCCGGACCCGCCGAACCCTAACCGCGGACAATCGGAACATACCTGATATGAGGAGGCTCCCCCCGGAGCTGAAGGGGAGAGGAAGACTGGCCGGGCCCGGCTGGGTGCCGGACGAGCGCTGCCCCCAGCTGAGGAAACCTGCCGAGACTTACCCGGAAGTGACGCGCCGCGAACCGGAAGTGACGGGACAGACCGAGGAAGCAAGCCTGAAGCGACCGTCCACAGGGTGAGGTCGCGTGAGAATAAATAGTCAGCAGCCCCGCCCACAAATACAGGCTGTAACCAGCCTTAATACTAGTTCAAATTCGATAACACGTGGTCGTCACAGGTATTGAATTCCTCCGAGGTCCCAAACATTAGGCATTCACCAGACAGAAAAGGCCTTTTATGCTGCTGTATATACCTAAGACAGGGACCATTATTTCTTCTGGGTGGTGGCGGAGATGTGTGGGCTGGCATGAGGAAATTCAATTAAACGTGGTCTTCACAGGTGTTGAATTCCTCCGAGATCCATGCCTCATTCATTTTTAGAAATGTGAGGTAGTCCACACTGAGCTAGGCGAGTGCGCTTATCGGTCACGATCCCCCCTGCTGCTCTGAACGTCCTTTCGGACAGGACACTCGACAAGGGGCAAGCCAAGAGTTCCATGGTAAATTGTGCCAGCTCTGGCCACAGGTCAAGCCTGCACACCTGGTAGTCAAGGAGTTACTTGCTTCTCAGAGCGTCCACATTGGCCGTTAACCCGATGTAGTCGGACACCTGTCGGTCTAGGCCTTCCCTAAGGCTGGATCCGGAGGGCAGCTGTCGATGAGTTGGCTACAAGAATGATCTCATATCTGCAGTGACCAACACATCTTCAAACCGCCCTCTTCTTGCATGTGCTGTAGAATTCACAACTGTTTCTCTGTGGGTGGAAATTCCTCTGCCAGCGCCCACAACAGCAGAATACAGCATCTCTCGAAACAAGGCCTGGCAATTCTGCATTCTGACAGCCCTCTATGATGCTGGTAACATGTCCACCATTTTGTGTGTGTACCGGGGGTCTAAGTACATTGCCACCCAGTACTGGTTCTTGCCCTTTATGCTTTTTATACGGGGGTCCCTCTTCAAACACTGGAGCATGAAGGCCCCCATTTGCACTAAATTGGAAGCGGTGGAGCGGCCTGGCTCCTGATCATCGCCCAGGAGAATGTAGTCCTCGGTCTCCTCCCCCCATCCACGGACAACACCAGGGATCCCAGAAAAGTTTAAAGCCTGCTCTTCTTGCTCCTCCTCCTCCCCCCAGGCACCATCCTCCTCTGACTCCTCTTCAGACTCTTGCCAACTTGTCTTAGATGGAGTAGCTCCCCCTGGGAATTCATTCAGCATTGCGACTTCCTCATCTTCCTGCTCCTTGACGGCTTGATCAATGACACGATGCAATGCACGCTCCAGAAAGAAGGCGTAAGGTACGATGTCACTGATGGCGCCCTGGCTACGACTAACCAGTTTGGTGATCTCATCAAATGGCCGCAGAAGTCTGAATCAGCCACTGGTGCGGTGAAAAAAAAACAAGCTCCCCAGAACCTGTCCTGCCGCATAGTTTGTACAGGTAGTCATTAACAGCACGTTTCTGCTGGAGCAGATTATCAAGCATATACAAGGTGGAGTTCTAGCGCGTCGGGCAGTCACGAATCAGATGACGGGCAGTTGGTGTCGCTGCTGAACGTCAGCAAAGCGATCCATGGCCTTGTAAGATCTTCTAAAATGGCCAGAGATTTTCCGGGCCTTCCGCAATCTGGAGCAGATTATCAAGCATATACAAGGTGGAGTTCTAGCGCGTCGGGCAGTCACGAATCAGATGATGGGCAGTTGGTGTCGCTGCTGAACGTCAGCAAGGCGATCCATGGCCTTGTAAGATCTTCTAAAATGGCCAGAGATTTTCCGGGCCTTCCGCAAGACCTCCTGGACCCCGGGGTATTTGGCTACAAATTGCTGCACGACTAAGTTCAGGACATGTGCCATGCACGGCATGTCATTTTGCCCTGTTTCAGTGCACTCAGCAGATTGGCACCGTTGCCGCACACCACTTTACCAACTGTCAAATTGAGCGGGGTTAGCCAATAATCGGCCTGTGACCACAGAGATGAAAGGAGTGCAGGACCGGTGTGGCTCTTAGCTTCCAGGCACAACAGCCGCAGCACAGCATGGCAACGTCTCACCTGGCACGTTGAATAGGTTCTGGGGAGCTTGGGCTGTAGCAGTGGAAAAGGAGCAGTCAGCTGAGGTGACGGAGGATGGAGTAGGAGGAGGAGAAGAAGAGGCAGGCCTGCATAGAAGAAGAAGCAGGCCTGCATGCAATCCGTGGCGGTAACACCAAATCCACACGGGTGCCACGGGTTACATGCTTGACTGCCGACAGAAGGTTCACCCAGAGGACAGTAAAAGTTATGTACCTTCCCTGCTCGTGTTTGCTTGACCACGTGTCTGTGGTCAGATGTATCTTGACACTGTGTGCCAGAGATTCATTCAATTGCCGCTGAACATGGCCATATAGCTCTGGGATGACCTTCTGGGAGAAATATTTTCTTCTGGGGACCTTCCATTGCGGTGTGCCAATGGCCACAACTTTTCTAAAGGCTTCCAAGTCCACCAGTTTATATAGCAGTAGTTGGCGGTCTAGCAAGAGGGTTATCCAGGGTCATTAACTTTTTACGTTCGAACATTTGGGCCACAGAAGCCTGCCTTTTGCCAGATGAAAGCGATGACTGCACGGTGGAAGGTGGAGTGGAGGACAAATGGGAGGAGAGAGGAGAAGGAGAAGAGGCAGGACATGGAACGCCGGGAGTGTTGCTTTGTGGGTTCTGATGGTGTTGCTCCCACTGGGCTCGGTGATGGTAGGCCAGGTGCCTTCTTAAGGCAGTCTTCCCTAGGTGAGTGTTGGGCTTACCGCGACTTATGCGTTGACAGCACAGGCTGCAGATGGCAACACTATTGTCAGCAGCTGACACGTTAAAAAAAGAATACACTGCGGAGCCATGTGCTGGCGTCCTGGGAGCGCAAGATGTAACCGTGCATGGTGGATGGCTCGCTCCAGATACATTTGCAGTCTGCTTTTTGCCTCCTGTGCACTGCGAGTTCTGCCTGCTTCTCCTCCTTCTCCTCCCTATCTGCTGCTCCTTCTCTCCCTCTGAACTCCCCTCCTCTTCCTCTCTTGTGGGCACCCACGTGACATCCATCAACACTTCATCATCGTCACCTTCACCACCACTGACATTAGAGATCTCGGAGTAGGCAGCAACAGCGGGGACCACCCTCCTTGGTCTGATCTGGGTACCGTCGGCAGACCGCTGGGTGGTGGCTGTTGCCACCTCCTCTTCCTCATCTGATGCCAAGAATGGCTGCGCATCGGTAAGGTATGGAAATTGATAGGAAAATAATTCCTCTGACTCAAGTGGAGGGGCTATGGTGATGGTGTTGGTGTCTTTGGGGGTGCACACAGCTGATACAGAGGATGAGGAGGGTGCAGAAGCGGAAGGTTGAGTGAGCCACTCAACCAACTCTGGTGCGTCCTTTGACGTAATCGCATGCACCTTCTCCAACTTCCCACTTAGGCTCCAGCCTGGTTCACCTGCCCAACCCCCACCACCCCTGCAGAATGGCCTGTCTTTTCCTCTGCCTGTCATTTTCAAAATGACCCTGTGACAAAGTCCCTATAGAAGAGCAGTATTTGTGGAAGCAGGTATATAGAACCCCTTAATGAGTATTTGCTGGAAGCAGGTATATCAAACCCCTTAATATCAAGCAGGTATATCAAACCCCTTAATAAGTTTTTTTTGGGGGGCAACTGGTATATCACACCAGTTGCAATTAGTTGCACAATACAAATGCACTATATAAAAATTATATTATAGGTATATCACACCCCTGCCTCAATCAGTTTTTTTGGGGGGGGCAACTGGTATATCACACCAGTTGAAATTAGTTGTTCCAGTAGCGTTTGTCCCTCTGTATAGCTGTGGTATCTCAGCAGAACCGCACACAAATGCTGCACAATACAAATGCACTATATAAAAATTATATTATAGGTGAATCACACCCCTGCCTCAATCAGTTTTTTGGGGGAACAACTGGTATATCACACAAGTTGAAATTAGTTGTTCCAGTAGCGTTTATCCCTCTGTATAGCTGCAGTATCTCAGCAGAACCGCAAACAATTGCTGCACATGCAGTATATATAAATTATATTCTAGGTATATCACACCCCTGCCTCAATCATTTTATTTGGGGGGCAACTTGTATATTACAACAGTTGCAATTAGTTGTTCCAATAGCGTTTGTCCCTCTGTATAGCTTTGGTACCTCAGCAGAACTGCACACAAATGCTGCACAATACAAATGCACTGTTTAGAAATTATATTATAGGTATATCACACCCCTGCCTGAATCAGTTTTTTTGGGGGGCAACTGGTATATCACACCAGTTGAAATTAGTTGTTCCAGTAGCGTTTATCCCTCTGTATAGCTGCAGTATCTCAGCAGAACCGCAAACAATTGCTGCACATGCACTATATATAAATTATATTCTAGGTATATCACACCCCTGCCTCAATCATTTTATTTGGGGGGCAACTTGTATATTACAACAGTTGCAATTAGTTGTTCCAATAGCGTTTGTCCCTCTGTATAGCTGTGGTATCTCAGCAGAACTGCACACAAATGCTGCACAATACAAATGCACTGTTTAGAAATTATATTATAGGTATATCACACCCCTGCCTGAATCAGTTTTTTGGGGGGGCACCTGGTATATCACAACAGTTGCAATTAGTTGTTCCAATAGCGTTCGTCCCTCTGTATAGCTGCGTCATCTCAGCAGAACCGTACACAAATGCTGCACATGCACTATATATAAATTATATTATAGGTATATCACACCCCTGCCTCAATCAGTTTTTTGGGGGCAACTGGTATATCACAACAGTTGCAATTAGTTGTTCCAATAACATTTGTCCCTCTGTATAGCTGTGGTATCTCAGCAGAACCGCACACAAATGCTGCACAATACGAATGCACTATATAGAAATTATATTATAGGTATATAACACCTCTGCCTCAATACGTTTTTTTGGGGGGGGCAACTGGTATATCACACCAGTTGAAATTAGTTGTTCCAGTAGCGTTTGTCCCTCTGTATAGCTGCAGTATCTCAGCAGAACCACACACAAATGCTGCACAATACAAATGCACTGTATATAAATTATATTATAGGTATATCACACCCCTGCCTCAATCATTTTTTTGGGGGGGGCAGCTGGTATATCACACCAGTTGCAATTAGTTGTTCCAATAGCGTTTGTCCCTCTGTATAGCTGCGGTATCTCAGCAGAACCGCACACAAATGCTGCACATGCGCTATATATAAATTATATTATAGGTATATCACACCCCTGCCTCAATCAGTTTTTTGGGGGGGCAACTGGTATATCACAAGAGTTGCAATTAGTTGTTCCAATAGCGTTTTTTTATCTCTGTGTAGCTGCGGTATCTCAGCAGAACCACACACAACTGCTGCACAATACAAATGCATTATAATATACTTTCTTTGTTAGAAAGTATATTATAAGTATATTACACCCCTCAGTATGTCACACCTATCGATAGCACACCTATACCAGTCCTTAAAAGGACTTTTGTGGCCCTATTAGCTAGTGTTTGGTGTCTCTAACAGTCTGGCCCTGCTCCACACAGTCAGCAACCTCTCCCTACACTGGCAAAAGACAGAATGTAAAATGGCGGCCAGATCGGGTTTATTTATAAGGTAGGGGGTATGTCCATGTGCTGAAACATCTCAATTGGCTGTCCTGTCCCACCTGATGGATGTGTCATGGGTCAAAGTTCGGCACAATGCAAAAGAATATGGCGCCGGCGGACATCGCCATATGTTTGCCTTTTCGGCAAAACGACCCCTGGGCGAAACGCAAGGCCATCTCTACTTTTGATCTCACAGCAGTTATATAATGCAAACACAATTGTGATTTCCAGAGGACTGGAAACATAAAGTAGCCCTGGACAAAATAAAACTAAAAGTGGCCCCCATGTCATAGGTGAGTCCAAGTTGACAGAAAGTGGGGCAAGACAAATAGACAGGGCCAGCACAAGTAGGTAGGAATAACAAAAATAGGCAGGGGCAGCAACACTATAGTGCAGCACAAAATTCCTCCTCAGCAGAACCAAAATACCGCCGACCACGTCACAGTATTAAATTGTATCACCATCCTGTGGCCACCATCCAGGTGCAGGAGTATCATATGTTCCTAGCATTAATTAATGCCGAGAAGATCAGATTTTTATATACCCGGCTGGCAGCCATGAGGAGGGCTCAGCCAGCCACCTGTGCATCGGCCCACCTGGAAATTTCTTTGTAGAGCCTATGGCCAGTCCACTTTTGGTGATGTCACAGCAGCTTATCAAATTGAAGCATCCTGTACTGGTGATGTCACTGCAGCTAACCTGACTGAAAGACACATGTGATGTCACAACAGTGTGCCTGGAACCAACCTGTGCTGCACAACAGCTTTCCAACATGGAAACATATTTCTGATCACACAACATTATCCAGAGGCCGACGTTAAAGGGGTTGTCTCACTTCAGCAAATGGCATTTATCATGTAGATAAAGTAAATACAAGACACTTTCTAATGTACTTTGTCCATATTGCCTCCTTTGCTGGCTTGAATCATTAATGAGCCAGGGCACTAATAGGAAGGTGCACCCTTTCTTCCCTCGGGCCCACCTTGATATTGGGGCACTACCCTGATGGTAGTTGGGGTGCTCTTTGTGTTGTAAGTGTTGTACAGGTGCAAGGCAGGAGACGTAGGTGCTGTGGTTGGCGTATGCTGCTGGAGTCAGTAACAAGGCCAGTTGTAGACGATAAACGTCTCTCTTTACTGAAGTGCAGAATGGGAGTTGTAGTACATCCAACGGTATCAAAGCACAGTTACAAACTATTCTCAGTACAAAGTTTCACAGACAGCAATGTATGGTGATAGGCCAGGGATTGTAGTACTCCTTTACTCTCTTTGCAGAATCTGGCAATATTATTCTTGCAATGGTGGTTGTAATTCCCAGCTGAGGGCCTAGACTGTGCCTAAGTGTGTTTTAACAATGTCCCTCTCACTGCAGACTCTATCAGCCTTAGGCTACATTCACAAGACCGTATGTCCGCGTGACATCAGTGTTGATGTCATCAGTGATGATGTCCGCATGACATCAGTGTTGCATCCGTTTTTTGTTTTTTTTTGCAAATCCATTGTAACAATGCCTAATAGGACATGCACTATATTTTTTGCGTGGGCTACGGAACGGACATACAGATGCGGACAGTACGCGGTGTGCTGTCCACATTTTTTGCGGACCCATTGAAATGAATGGGTCCTCATCCAGTCCGCCAAAAAAACGTAATGGACACGGAAACAAAATACGTTCGTTTGAATGTAGCCTTAAGCAGCAAACACCTTACTGACTGACTCCAATGCTCAGCCATGCAGATTCCAGACATTCCAGTTCCTTTTTTCTCTTTCTTTCTGAAGTACTGTGAAGTAGAGATAGTTTTCTCTCTGTAAATTTCTCAGAGATCATGATTCTTTGGAATGAAGGCCTAGTTCTCTAAAGAATGAACTTACTCTCACTTCCTCCACTAGCACACAACTCACTAAGCTAGGGGTGGATCTTTGTCCAACACCTAAATTCCTACAGGATCAGGGGCAGGATTATTAACCCTAACTAATCTATACAGAGATATGCTGGTAAATTACAAGTCATTAACATATTAAATAACATACATAACAAGAACAGTTTGCAAGTACCCTATTCTCAGGTTCTGCAGGTCAAAAACTCATTGGTATGGCCTAGGACCTCTACACAGTACCCCACTTTCTGTACTCCACGAACATAGTACTAGTAGCAGGAGGATTCCTACAGCAACAGGACAGAAACTCTCCACTCTCACACTGTACTCGCTACAATCCTCTCATGGTACAATTGTCAGGGCCTCTACTTACAAGCCTCAATACAAATGAAGCAGGGCAGTTTCAGGGCCCAGCGCGCTCACAGGGTCTCAATCTCTGGGCACTTCTCTCTCTCTCTCTCTAGACTATCCGATTCAGGCCATCCATGTTGCAATCACTAGCCAAAGATGGTCCAGAAACAATTGCGTTAGGTCTCTTCATTAGGGGCATCACTTACTCAAGGGCCAGGCAATGGCAAAGCACTGGCCTGCCCTGTTAATCAAATAAGTCAGGGAGGGTCTGGTTACAGAAAAGAGTGGAGCTTGGGTGCAAAAAGAGTAATGGTGACACCCTCATTGCACCAAAGGTCTATTTTGCATATTAAGAAAAAGTATCATGGGAATGGAGCCTCGGGTCAACACAAGAAAAACAGCATTTTGATCAACTATAGCTATGTGTCTATACAAACAGTGAATAGAGAGGTCACTGGTGGCAGACTCCCTTTAAACTCTTCCAATCCAGTGACGCTGCTCCATCTTCTCCACCCAGCTGCAGCAGTAATGTAATGTGGTAGCTGCAGTGATGGCATCCCTATATTGCTTTACCCCTGCAGCTCATGGCCAGGACATTTATTTGGTCTTGCACCACTGAAGACCTTTCTGCTTTCCAGTAGTCCTGGGTGCTTGGCCGGCCCAGGCTATGGGCCTGTGCCTTTATTGAGGCAAGCAGAAGCATCTACACAAGGCCTCATGCACACAACCTTATTCATTTTGCAGTATGCAAATCGCAGATCCGCAAAACACAGATACTGGCCATGTGCCCCCCTGCATTTTCCCATTCCGCACGTCCCGCCCTAAAAATGGCTATTCGTATCCACAAAATGGACAAGAATAGGACATGTTCTATCTTTTTTGTGGGACAACAGAATGGACATACAGATGCTGGTGTCTTCATTTTTTGTGGAGCCATTGGAATGAATGGGTCCACATCCAATCCGCAAAAAATGTAGATTGGATGCAAACCAAAAATACGGTTGTGTGCATGGGGCCTCAATCTGAGGTAACAGAATCTAAATAGATGGCTGTAATTTGATGGTGGAAGTGGAACAGATCTTTAGTTGAGCAGGTTTTTCTGAATGACATGGTATTACTAGGTCAAGGTCTTGCAGATGTCAAAACTGTTCCTGGGCTCCAAATCTATAATAGTCCCCACCTATCAATTGTCATCTATTTGTATTTTTTAAATGGGCAGACGAGTGCACAGTGAGGTAATGTTGCGACAACCCTTCACTAGGACAGTAGACCGTTGGGTTGGTTCCCCCATTTGCACAGCTATAGGGGTGCAGAGGTCGTGGTTGTACCAGGCCCTTGCCATGGGGAATGTCTTCTTGTTGTATACTGTGATTGCGCTGAACTCCCAACCCTGTTAGACATTTACTCCTTCTAATCCTTTACCTTCATTTTCAAGAATATCCACCAATGAATGTCCTGCTGAAAGTACAGTGAAAGAGTTAAGAGGTCAGGTAGTGAAAAGTCTAAGGTGGAACGTGATCTCTCGTCACCACTGGGAAGGAGAAATCAAAAATGAAGTGTGGCTTCAACTCTCCGTGGAGCGATTCACTTGCTATTGTCCAGCCAGACAATAGCCTTTTCATCTGAGCTTCTTCAATGCATTTTTAGATTCTCTTTCATTCCTCTATGAATTAAACCGGGCAACAATTAATTTCAGAGAGAGAGAGAAGAAAAAAAAAGAATTCAACAAGGATCTATTACCCCTCTCAGCTTCTGTTTCTGCAATGAAAATCTATTTCCTTTCTCTATTATGTCTTCCATAATTTAATGCCCATTTTATTAATGGTCTGAAATAATTACGGAACCTTTTGTAATTCTCAAGTATGTTTTATTTAATTGTGCAATAAATGTATAATCGCTGCTTTCCATCTCGGTCTATTATGGTGGTAAAATTAACAATTATGCAGCAATGGGTTTAGGTCTCCTGAAAATCACTTCAGATAACGAGACGTGTATAAATCATTCATGAGGGCGATTTTATGAAAAGGGAAGAAGACAGGGAGGGAGGGGGTCTTAGAAATAGGAAACTGATGACATTGGGAAACCAAAGACTTGGCTTCTGTGAGATCACAGAGATATTAACATATGTCTCTATGCAAACTATTTATCCAGCTGATGTTCGTACATATCTATGGTACAGAATGAGAGTCTGAGGACACCCATAGGGCACAGTTTGGCCATGAAATGCAATCTTCTACAATGACTAATATTAATGATTATGGACTTAAAGAAAATTCCAAATGCCATATGATCTCCCATGATTTATATCTATGTACTCTTAATAATTCCAAATTTTAAGCTAAATTGAGCAACCACAAATGAGCTATCGTTTTCTAGTTAACCTTTCTATGCTTCATTCTCAGGCCATAGGTCTCGAAAACATTTGATGGACTCATAGTACTATAAACCATTTTTGCACCCCCTGGCTTTTATTTCTGATTACCTTGAAGAGGACCTGTTGGGCCTCCTGACTTGTTTATTGAAAGGGGCCATCAAAATCAGATTGGTGGGAGTCTGGCTCCCAGCACCTCTGCCGATCACCCGTTTGAAAAGAAAGCCCTTGGCAGTACTTTATTCTCTTCAAACAGCTAATCGGCAGGGTTGCTGGAAGTCGGATCCCCGCTGATCAGATATTGATGACCTCTCTTGAGGACAGGTCATCAATATCGGAAACCAGACAACCCCCATAAGTAATAATTGAAGCCCTCATGAAATAACACAGATTTTACACACCTGCATTGTGCTGTTCAACTGGTATCCTTCCTACATATGTGTGAAGTGTGAATAAATTAACATATGGGTGTTACCAGTTGGGGTGGCGTTCCTACACAGTCTGAGGTCCAATCAGTACCAACAGTGCCAGGCTGTGTAGGGAAACACCTCCTTAACAAGGGGAATGGTTACACTCAGGTATAACGCAAGGATAGCACAATGCAGCAAATATACTATAAATTATTTCAGCAAGAATACAATTACGTACTGAAAACAGGACAGCTAATAGGCAACTTTGAAATATGTTAGAAAGTTGTATTGGGTGGGATTTACAAACCTTCCTTTTTTCTGTTTGCAATCATTGTCCCCAGGAAATGAGAAGTTATGTGCACCAAAGGTGGGTCCAATCCCCTTTGTGCATTTTTGTCCTCCTGCTTCCTCTAATAGCCCCCCTCTTCTATTTGAGTGGCAAACCAGGGGGGTAACTAAACAGTAACCTGGCCCTTCCAATCAAGAAAAAAAGGGAGGAGCTAGCAGAGGAAGTAGGAGGGGGCAAGGGTGCACAAAGTGGGTTGGGCCTGTCCAACCTCAGTCCATTTAACGGCTCACTTGCATATGGATTAAAAGTATTTTTTCTACAGAATGGAGTAACAGATCGCTAAGTGAAAGGTATCATTACACTTAGCTGAGATACCCCTACACGACATTGGGCCTGGTTTATCAGTGAACTTTCTGGTGACAGATTGCCTTTAAACTTGTTTGGTACTGGATGAAGAGTTCTGGAATCACTAACCACTTTGGAAATAATATGTTAAACATTTGCGGTAAATTGGCTTCTATGTACATAATGAACCTCCTTATTTATCTCCTGTTGTCTCTATAACTCCAACATATTCTGAAGCGCATCAGTCATCTCCAGTCAGTCATTATCCAATCATCCTATAAGTAACACAGGGTAAAAAAGTATGAAAATTGAAGGAGAACAAATATTATCCTTGGTCATGTTTCAATCCAGGACCCCAGTGCTGTAACCATGCTGCCTACTGAGTGACCACACAACCAATGTCTATAACCACAAACATACCCATTATAACTGAAACCTCCAGCTTTAGATAACCAGCCAAATCTCCAGCAGTACAGGTGAGGTGAGCTAAGGCTTCCTACAATGAAAGCAGGAAATTATCAGATTTCTAGTTTCATCATAATTCTATTTTCTCCATATAGGAAGACCTAAATAAAATAACTGGGACAATACATTTTCTACTGTGTTTAACATGTCATATGTGTTTTAGCACATCCTGCCCTCAACAGACATCTATTTTCTGCTCCACTTGTACATTTTACTTCACCTATTGACGTAATAACATTTCAATCTAAGTCTTTGGATAAATGATTCTCAGTAATATCTTTGCTGGCAGGGGATGATGAGAAATGAATTGCAAATCTAGATATCCTTGTAGATAGTTGCCTCTTATAGAAATTCATACTGAGATTGTTTATTTTCCTGGAAGATAAAAATGCAAAATATCACAGAACTGATACGGAATTTAATTGGACCATATCTATCTAACCCATCCAGAGAGGAAGTTATGAGCGGTATTCCAAGTAAATGGAGCCTTGCTGGTGTCCCAGTAATGGTAATTCCGTTCAATTTATCCTCATACCCTATGTAACATTGTCATTTCCATCTACTGTAGTTTAACTCGAGATTTTTGTCAATGAGAAGAGTGTTTCCACCTATACTTATAGCTTTATCATTAAAGGCCTTAGTTATAGCAATCTCATTAAATAGTTTTGACCTTAATTGGACCACATCTATCTATCTATCTATCTATCTATCTATCTAGGCCTTACTTGATTCCTTATATACTTCCTCCTGGCCTCCTAGAGCCTTGGTACACATATGAGAGGAATCTTGGGGAAATATAATGATCCCCGATCACTTTTCCTGTCACTGACTGACTATATATGGTACATTTATACACTATGTTTATATATATATATATATATATATATATATTTGTGTATATATATATATAGCGCAAAGAAAAAGGGGGTCAGTCAGCACATCCCAAAGCGCAGGGGCACGTTGCTATGGCTGAGAACAAGACTGTTAAACAAAACAAGCAATGCAACAGCTCACTGCAAACCAAATAAAGTACAAAATTGCATCATAATTGCAAATGCTGAACTAATAAGTTAGAGATACTTGGCAAATCGTTTTGTACAAAATTATTTGAGCCCGTCTGCCGAACGTCAAGGCAATCTCTAGTTAGACGGGTTCCTAACACTAAATATACCTGTTATGGTGTGCCATAGCGGCTATCATATAATTCAGAAAGTGCAGGTTCCACTTACATATATATATATATATAAGTCTGAGGACTTGAGGACCAAAATTGTAAAAAAATACCAACAATCTCAAGGTTACAAGTCCATCTTCAGAGATCTTGATGTTCCTTTGTCCACGGTGCACAACATAATCCAGAAGTTTACAATCCATGGCACTATAGCTTTTCTCTTTGGACGTGGACGGAAGAGAAAAATTGATGAAAGGGTGCAATGCAGAATAGTCCAGATGGTCAGTAAGCAACCCCAATCAAATTCCAAAGAAATTAAATCTGCCCTGCAGGCTCAGGGTGCATCAGTGTCAGCACAACAGTTGACATTTCAATGAAATGAAACGCTATGGCAGGAGACTCAGGACGACCCCACTGCTGACACTGAGACATAAAAAAGCTAGACTGCAGTTTGCCAAAATGCACCAAGTAAGGCTACTTTCACACGTGCGTTCGGTGCGGATCCGTCTGGTATCTGCACAGACGGATCCGCCCCTATAATGCAAACGCTTGTATCAGTTTGCATTATTCTGTCAAAAAAAGTCTAAGTCAAAACGGATCCGTCCTGACTTACATTGAAAGTCAATAAGGGACGGATCCATTTTCAATTGCACCATATTGTGTCAGTGAAAATGGATCCGTCCCCATTGACTGACATTGTAAGTCAGGACGGATCCGTTTGGCTCCGCATCGCCAGACGGACATCAAAACGCTGCAAGCAGCGTTTTGGTGTACGCATCCAGAGCGGAATGGAGGCGAAACGGAACCAAACTGATGCATTCTGAGCAGATCCTTATCCATTCAGAATGCATTGGGGCTGAACTGATCCGTTTTGAACCGTTTGTGAGATCTCATGACGGATCTCACAAACGGAATTCAAAACACCAGTGTGAAAGTAGCCTTAGTCAAAATCTTTCCGGGAAAACGTCTTGTGGACAGATGAGACCAAGACAGAGCTTTTTGGTAAAGCACATCATTCTACCGTTTACTAGAAACGGAATGAGGCCTACAAAGAAAAGAACATAGAACCTACAGTCAAATATGGTGGAGGTTCAAAGATGTTTTGGTTGTTTTGCTGCCTCTGGCACTGGGTGCCTTGACTGTGTGCAAGGCATCATGAAATCTGAAGATTGCCAATTTTGGGTCGCAATGTAGGGCCCGGTGTCAGAAAGCTGGGTTTGCGTCCTAGGTCAAGGGTCTTCCATAAGGACAATGACCCAAAACATACTTCAAGAAGCACCCAGAAATAGATGGGAACAAAGCGCTGGAGAGTTCTGAACTGGCCAGCAATGAGTCTGAATCTTAATTCCATTGAACACCTATGGAGAGATCTTAAAATTGTTGTTGGGAGAAGGCAGCCTTCAAATATGAGAGATCTGGAGCCGTTTGCAAAAGCAGAGTGGTCCAAAATTCCAGTTGAGAGGTGTAAGAAGCTTGTTGAAGGTTATAGGAAGCGATGGATTTCAGTTATGTAGCAAAACAGTCCAGTGTCAGGTTAAAGGGAGTCTTTCACCAAATATGACCATTACAGACCACCCAGATCAGGTTCTCCATTACTTTCCCCAGATTACTATGGTACCTTTCATATTGCAGTCCATTGCCGATTTGCTCGAAAAAACACTTTTATACCATATGGTAATTAGGTTCTGAAGGTGCCCAGGGGCGGCGTTAATGCGGCCGGTGCCCAGGCCCCTCGGCGCTTTGCTTACCAAACCCCTCCTCTTTCACCCCTCTGGGCCGCCCTTGTTTAATCTGATTCCCTCCTCCTCTCCGTCTGGAATCCCGCGCCCTCGCCGCTCCACACATTCCCGGTGCGTGGGCACTGCATTGCCCATTATGGGCAGAGGAACAGGGACTTTCCATGTGCATGCGCCAGCCTGCGCAACCCGATCCAGCCGGTGGAGGCACAGGATTTCAGACGGAGAGGAGGTAATCAGATTAAACAAGGGCGGGCCAGAGGGGTGAAAGAGGAGGGGTTTGGTAAGCAAAGCGCAGAGGGGACTGGGCACCGGCTGCATGAACGCCGCCCCTGGGCACCTACAGAACCTAATTACCATATGGTATAAAAGTGTTTTTTGGAGCAAATCGGCGATGGACTGCAATATGAAAGGTACCATAGTAATCTGGAGAAAGTAATGGAGAACCTGATCTGAGTGGTCTGTAATGGTCATATTTGGTGAAAAACTCCCTTTAAATGTCATAATGATATACAGTATATTGAGATACAACATGTGCATTAGGCTAGAGCTATGCTCAGATTTCTGCTGGTTGTTACTTGAAACATCCCTTATTTCTTAGCTAAACCTCCACAATGCAGTTGACTTCTACTACTTCTGATATTTGTAGAGTGACTATTATAAAGACTACAGCTTCCACAATGCCAATCACCAGAGGAAGATCTATGCAGACATTGAAGCCGCAAGGATGGCTCTAAGGCTACATTACCACTTGCGTTTGGTGCGGATCCATCATTGATCTGCACAGATGGATCCATTAAGATAATACAACTGTCTGCATCCATTCAGAATGGATCCGTTTGTATTATCTGTAACATAGCCAAGACGGATCGATCTTGAACACCATTGAAAGTCAATGGAGGACAGATCCGTTTTCTATTGTGCCAGATTGTGTCATAGAAAATGGATCCGTCCCCATTGACTAACATTGTGTGTCAGAACGGATCCGTTTGGCTCAGTTTCGAGACGGAACAGAGGCAAACTGATGCATTCTGAGCGGATCCTTTTCCATTCAGAATGATCTGTTTTGGACCGCTTGGGAGAGCACTGAACGGATCTCACAAACGGAAAGCCAAAACGCCAGTGTGAAAGTAGCCTAAGATTTCAGCTCTGGAGCCTGAAACATTGGTCAATAAGCCATAGTTACGAGAGATAAACTCTGTGCAGCATAATTTGAACTTTTGCTGTTCAGGGGTCAACTGCACTTCTTTAGATATAATAAGCTGGGACTTATCAGCTGGCTCTTGCTGTAAATGGCAAAACTGTGACACATTTCATTATTTCATTGTGCTGACACAGCCTTCAGGGAATGGGCTTCTTTGGAGAAACATTGGCTGTCCCTGATCATTGCGATGTGGCGCTCTGAGACAGAATAGAGCAATGCGAAGCTTTATGTGCTATGATTTGCATTTGTCTGATGGGAAATGCTGAGTGCTTGATAACATACAGGACCATTATAAGACTATGTAAACCACTAAATAGCTGTCAGTTTATGATTGATAACCCACAGATGGTGATGCCCTTTAATCGTGCTACATAAGTGGCCTTAGATATAGGTGACAGGAAGGTAACTAGCCTAATGATATGTTGTTACCTATTCCTACCATAATGCTGTATTAAAGGAATCGAATCGCCACAGACATGAATTGAATCTCAGTAATACTCCACCAATGTCTAACAGATGGGGGTAGGACTGCTATGACCCCCGTACATTGCTGTAAAAAAATTTTGTGGGACTGCACTACTTCTATCACATTGTATCTGCTTGGTGTTGACCTCCTCCGATCAGACATTTGCAGCATATCTTAGTGATATGTCTGTGTTGAGCGAACCCATTTAACATCTTAGAAAAAACATTCTGAGCATTATAAATACAAATAGGGAACCTACTATCATATTAAATTGGTAGCCCACAGAGGGACATGTTCACGTGAAGGCTTCCTCAGGTTGTTGGCTTCTTTTCTTTATGCTGAATGGCAACTGAATATGTCTGGCAAGTGTGCAGATACAGGGGATTCTGCTACCTGTATCTGTGCTGTAGTGGAGGAAGCCCAAAACAGCTTGAGGAAGTAGTCATGTGAACAAGTCACATGACTTCCGCCATCTTGAAAAGGATTCTACGTGGCTGTGTTGACATTCAACTCCTTCAAGTAGATTAGCTCTCCTCCAGAAGGAGGAAAACTGTCTCCCTAGTGCCACCTATAGGTAGCTACGCTGTATATTAATGTTAAATCCATAAATGAGCCTTGAAACATGTCTAGTGATATTATCCAGATTAGACACCCATCTGTAGACAGCACCATTTTAGGGTTCTAGCCTTTGATCAATAGAGGTACCCTGTGGTTGGCTGGATGCCTATGATCTGGTTTTGCAGGTACTGCTTCCCCAGGTGGAAGAAAGCTGTTTCTCTAGTGGTCCTTAATACAATAGTAGCATTTCAAGGCACTTTTATGGGACATACATTGAAATATAACTACCTGTAGGTGGCATTCGAGAGACAGTCTTCTTCCTTCTGGAGGAAACCCCGTTTGATTACCTTCTTAACCTATGGAGCTCAGTGGTACGATGGGGGTGGAGCTTAGCAGTGCAATAGGGGTCCCCAGACAGAGCATCATTTTGCTTGGGGCCCTAGAAATGCCAAATCCACTCGTTGCAATACAACCCTAACTTCTTCCTATTCTCACTTAATCTTTATAGACTGTATTGGACATTGGGAGTCAATGAGCGAAGCACAGTATGCAACTGTATGGCATACTGAATGTAAGAGTCATATGTTTAATATACACACTGGAAAATTACTGTACACTAATAAGTGTGAATATAGTCCAAGATTCTGTGTCTGTCACATATGTTTCACTGAACTCTGAACCATAGAAAAAACCTCCATGTAGCTAGAGCTGTTAGGGATGGGAACCAGAGGAAAAAACCTCCCCGTAGTCAGGGCTGTTAGGGATGGGAGGGCAGGTCTATTGTCTCAGCATCTTGTGCCCTTGTGTATAAAACCTCTTCTGTACACAGAAAAGAACAGCGCTTAATTCTCAGTGTAAACACTACTTGGGTTACAGACAAAGCAAATGATCATTAATTTTCCCAATTACCACCAGCGTAAATGTTACTAATGGCTCGTTATCACCACCTCTCAGCGAAGGAAAGTCTTTGTTGCACAATTCATTACAAATGGCTTTCCTTCTGATTTTCATTAATAAATCCTAGGTGTGCATTTCCATTGCAAAAGACAAGCTGTGTTACTAGGATTGAGAATCTAACCTTTGCAGGAGATGTTTTTATTCAATCTGTTTAGTGAGGGACTCATGAATGTAGCCTCAGGCCGGTTTCAATTGGTCGTAATACATCCGTCTTCCAGTGTCTGTATTATGGCTGCAAAAGTAAACCTCCTTGCAATTTTACTGAACTGAGCCTAGATCACCATAGAGTTTCCACCTAATTTCAATTTTCGCAAAAAATAAATTTATAAGTAAAATTATAAGCAACAAAAGAGAAGTTAGGTATCAAAGAGTGTTAGGCCAGTTTGTGATGGTCTCATCTCCCAGATCAAACATTATACGTCTGACCAATCTCACAGCATAATGACTTACAGTATGATCCATTAATTCCAACTTAATCCTTTCGTGTTCATTGAAAGATAGGCATAACATCGGAATAAATCTCTGGATCAGTGTGCCATGTCCAGGTATCCAACATCCATCTTTCAAGAAAGGCATCTGGCTCATAGTATGGACAGTACTGTGCTCAGTGTTATTCAAAGAAAAACACTAATGGACGAATCTGGTCAAATGCCCCTCCAGATTGTTCACAAAAAGAAACTCCAGTGGATATAAACAAGTGAATTCTCCCAGGGGTACCCTCTTCTTTGGGTCTGTTCATCTTATTTAGTTGGGCTCAGACCATACCATGTCTTTGTGCATGTAGACTAAAAAGCAGGTGCTGTCTGCCTTCTGCAGGCTTGACAATCCAAGTACAGATGTAGCAATCATCATCTTGATCCTTAATAAGTTACGTAAACAATGACAGTAACTTTTTGATTGACTTTTTCAATGGCTTTCAATAACTTTTTATGACACTCCATGATGTGATTTCTTACTCAAGTTTCGAACTGTTCTATCTGTAAAGGAAGAAATAGGACAAATGAAGGCCTTCTTGACTACACTGATGAAAAACTCCAGTGGATTTCAGAAGTGCACCCTTTCTTTCCTTGGGGCACACCTTGATTCTGAGGCTCCTGTCTGATGGTAGCTGGATTGCCCTTGATGTTGGATGTCTGGATGGGTGCAAGGCAGGGCATGTAGAGAGCAATGTGCAATGGTTGGTGTATAGTACAATAATCAGCAACCAGGCCAGATTAAACAGAATAAATGTCTCTCTTAACTGTAATGCAAGGTAGAAGTAGTAGTACATTCAACTATAGCAAAACACAGTTCCAATTGTTCACAGTGTAATCCTCTCCCAGAAAGCAGTGTTTGGATTTAGGCAAGGATGAGTTATGGCCCGTTTTCCTACCTGTCTTGCTAAAGTATCTCTTAGCAGAATTCATGGGTGGCTACAGTACTTTTGTAATTATGCCAGTAATACACACAGTGGCATACAGGTTTAATGATACTCTGGCCAAGTCGTTCTTTAAATGTACACGGTGTCTTAACTGTAATCCCTCCACAGCAGTAAAGTCTGTATTGTCTTCAGTGGTGGTAACCTTATTGACTCCTTTATTTTTCTTGCTGTAGATCTTCCAGAAATCCTCACAGAGATCTGATCTGGTCTGAATACTGAGGCCCGAGGAGAGGGACCATAGAGCATCCCCTCTCTCTCCACTCCCTCTTCAGACTCTCCTATAACAATCTAGAGCTAGGAGTTAGTTAACTTTGTCACTACCATACAGAGCTAATCTGTGGGTATGCAAAGCATTAATAATACATGACATAACATTATATTATATTAAAGAGCAAACCATTTGCAGATACCCCCTGCTCTGGGGCACTCCAACAGTACAAACAGAGGAGTGGATTTTACTAAAGAAGGTGGCAGCGCTGCTCAGCGGGGACATCAATTGTGAAACTGTGTTGACTATATATTAGTTTTGTATTGTGCTGTTTCCAGCATATCTAGAAAAGTAGTGTTACCTATCTTTCTATCTATTCATCCATCTACTTTTGTCTATCATAGATATTTAATCTCAGATTGATCTTCTCTCTGCATAGGACCAGCTGTGTCTTCAGCTTTGAAAGTAAAAGCTAAATAATCTATTCACTCGTCTACCTTTGCCAACAATTAACTTGATTTGTTATAGGACAAGGCCATAGGCCAAAGACTAATTTCGACATCTGACCAAATAGAGAGTGGCAAATCAAAATGACTATCTGTATACAGCTAAGTATTGGGTATAGGTCCACAATTAATAACAATTTGGGGAACTATTTACAAGGGAGCTCCTTAAGCAGTGCAGATGGATTAATTTCAGTCAGCACATCAGTTGCCATACTTGTAATAATTTTTGCATGTGCTTTATGTGCGAAAATGATTTTCAAAAGTAACAGCCTGTGGTGATTCCAAATGTCATAAAAAATACTGGGCAATGATCTAATGTAACCACCCTGAATACACTGAATTATAAAAATCACATTACTTATGGGACACTTGGTTAATTTAGAAATATATAGATTTTAGTTATGCCTATAGCCAATTATTTTGTAAGGTCTGTGACTATCTACATTGTTTTTATGTTTATTACCAGCTATATTTTTATGCATATGTTTATGGTCAGCTATGTTGATATTCTGTCCTTGGTTATTTACATCATTCTTTCTATTGCCAGTTATATTGTCAATATGGATATGCCCATACATATATTATAATGACAAATGTATAGGGACACATCCCTTAATCATTGAATTCAGTCCAATTGCCACAGGTGTATAAAATCCAGCCCCCAGCAATGCATTTTGCTTTTACAACCATTTGTGAAGGAATGGCTCGTTCTAAAAAGCTCACTAAATTCTAGAGTGGTACTGTAATAGGATGCAACAAGTCGGTTACTGAAATTTCTTCCCTACTAGATATTCTGCTATCAACTGTGAATGGTATAATTATAAAGTGGAAGCATTAAGGAACCACAGCAATTCAGCTACGTGGAAGTGGCAACCATGTAAAGTGCTGAGGTACATACTACATAGTGCATAAAAGTCACCAATGCTTTGCTGACTCAAAAACTGCAGATATCCAAAACTCCTTTGGAATTAACTTCAGCACAAAAACTGTATGCTGGTAGCTTCATGGTATGAGTTTCCTGCCAGCAAGCCTTACATCAATAGGCACAATGGCAAGCAACAGATGGAGTGGTGTAAAGCATGCCACACTGGATTATAGAGCTGAAGAAATGTGTTTTGTGGAATAATGAATCATTTTTCTCTATGTGACAGTCTGATGGATGAGTCTGAGTTTGGTGAATGCCAGAAGAACATTACCTGCCTGATTACATTGTGCCAAATGGAATGTCTAGTAGAGGAAGGAAAATTCCATGGAGTTGTTGTTCAGGGCTTTTCCTAGATCACTTAGGTTCAGTAAAGGGACATCATAATGCTTCTGCGTAACAAGACTTTTGGACAATTATATGCTTCCAATTTTGTGGGAGCAGTTTCTGGAAGGCCGTTTTCAGTTTTTGCTTGACTGTTCCCCAGTGCACAATGCGCAAAGCAAGGTCAGTAAAGATATGGTAGGACAGTCCGGTGTAGAAGAACTTTACTGGCCTGCTAAGAGCCCTGACCTCAAACTCATCATACACGTTTTGATGAACTAGAATAGCGATTGCGAGCCAAGCCCCAAATTCTATTAGAAAGCCTTCCCAGAAGAGTGTAAGTTGTTATAGCTGGAAATGGATTTAGAATAGGATTCCATAAAGGCTCCTGTAGGGGTAATGTGTAGGTTTCCCTATACTTCTGTGCATATAGTGTATACAGTATTAGTTATATACAGTGGTGCTTGAAAGTTTGTGAACCCTTCAGAATTTTCTAGATTTCTGCCTTAATTTGACCTAAAACTACATCAGATTTTCCCACAAGTTCATGGCTTAGGCCTATTTTGCTACATCCAGTCCAGGACAGCCTGCCGTAATTGATAGAACAATGAGTTCTGTATTATACTAGAAAATTCTAAAGGAAAATATCAAGACATCTGTCTATGAGCTGAATCTCAAGAGAACATGGTTCATGCAGCAAGACAATGACCCTAAACACATTCTGTTCTACCAAAGAACGGTTAACCCTTTCTACCCCGGGCCAGTTTTCACCTTCCTGCCCAGGCCATTTTTTGCAAATCCAACCTGTGTCACTTTATGTGGTAATAACTTTAAAACGCTTTTACTTATCCAGGCCAATCTGAGACAGTTTTTTTGTTGTATTTCATGACACTGTACTTCATGACAGTGGTAAAATTGAGTAAAAAAATTTCATTTTTATTTATTAAAAAATACCAAATTTACCAAATATTTGGAAAAATGATCAAATTTCCAAATTTCAACTTCTCTACTTTTATAATAAATTGTAATAACTCCAAAAATAGTTATTACTTTACATTCCCCATATGTCTACTTCATGTTTGGATCATTTTGTGCATGCCATTTTATTTTTTGGGAACGTTAGAAGGCTTAAAAGTATAGGAGCAAATATAAAAAAATGTAAGAAAATTTCCAGAACCCAATTTTTAAGGACTTGTTCAGGTCTGAAGTCACTTTGTGAGGCTTATATAATAGAAACCACCCAAAAATGACCTAATTTTAGAAACTACACTCCTCAAGGTATTCAAAACTGATTTTACAAAATTTGTTAACCGTTTAGGTGTTCCACAAGAATTAATGGAAAATGGAGATGAAATTTTTGAATTTCACTTTCTGGCAGATTTTCCATTTTAATCCATTTTTTTTCCACTAACAAAGCAAGGGTTATTTGCCCTGTTTCTGTAGTTTACAAAAACACCCCATATGTGGTCGTAAACTTCTGTACGGGGACATGGCAGGGCGCAGAAGGAAAGAAATGCCATATGGTTTTTAGAAGGCAGATTTCGCTGGGATAATTTTAAGCTGCCATGTCACATTTGAAGACCCTGATGCACCCCTAGAGTAGAAACTCCAAAAAAAGATCCCATTTTGGAAACTATGGGGTAAGGTGGCAGTTTTGTTGGTACTATTTTAGGGTACATGTGATTTTTGGTTGCTCTATATTATACTTTTTGTGAGGCAAGGTAACAAAAAATAGCTGTTTTGGCACCAATTTTTTATATTTTTTTGTTATTTACAGTGTTTATCTGACAGGTTAGCTCTTGTGGTATTTTTATAGAGCAGGTTGTTACGGATGCGACAATACCAAATATGACAGTTTTTTTGTTGTTGTTTGTTTCAGTTTTACATAATAAAGCATTTTTTTTAAAAATGATATTTTTGTGTCTCCATATTCTGAAAGCCATAGTATTTTTTTTTTAATTTTGGGCGACTGAGATGACGGTTTGATTGTTACTATTTTAGGGTGCACATGACTTTTTGATCGCTTGGTGTTCCAATTTTTATGATGTAAGGTGACAAAAATGGCTGTTTTGGCACAGTTTTTTTTTTTTTTAAGGTGTCCACCTGAGGGGTTAGATCAGGCATCCTCAAACTGCGCCCCTCCAGCTGTTGTAAAACTACAACTCCCACAATGCCCTGCTGTAGGCTGATACCTGTAGGCTGTTCGGGCATGCTGGGAGTTGTAGTTTTGCAACAGCTGGAAGGCCGCAGTTTGAGGATGCCTGGGTTAGATCATGCAAAATTTTTATACAGCAGGTTTTGACAGATGCGGTGATACCTAATATGTATAATTTTTTATTTATTTAAGTTTTACACAATAACAGCATTTTTGAAACAAAAAAAAATCATGTTTTAGTGTCCCCATATTCTGAGAGCCATAGTTTATTTTTATTTTTTGGGCGATTGTCTTAGGTAGGGGCTAATTTTTTCAGGTATGAGGTGACGGTTAGATTGGTCACATTTTGGTGGCATATGCCTTTTTTATCGCTTGGTGTTGTAGTTTTAGTGATGTAAGGTGACAAAAAAATGTTTTTTTTAACACCTTTTTTTATTTTTTTATTAGGTAATGTTATATTTTTATAGAACCAGTCGATATGGGCGCGGCAATACCTAATATGCCTACTAAAAGGATGCATTTCTTTTTTTTACTTGAAACTTTTTTTTTACTTTTTTAAACTTTTTTTTTGTCCCACTCTGGGACTTCAACTTTTGGGGATCTGATCCCCTTTACAATGCATTACAATGCTTCTGTATTGTAATACATTGGTTGTAAGTGTATTACCAGAGTACTACACTTACAGCCTGCTCCCTGTGGGTGCTGGATCTCACAGGGTTACCTGGAAGGCAGCCACGATGCCTAAGGAAGGCATCGGGCTGCCTTCCCTGCCATTGGGTCCCTGTCACAGCGGTGTGGGGACCCGATGGCTGCTCCTATCCCAGCACGGACATCGCATGTGCCATGATCAGCGCTAACCACGGCACATCAAGGGTTAATGCGCTGGCATACAGCAGGGGTCCGGCTATCAGTAACTGTGGACCCTGCCACTGACTTTGCAGGGACCCCCATAATTCATCATCTTGAGCTGCCTACTGCTATGTGAGCAGGTAGTATCTGCATGTACAGTAGCTGTACAGTGGGCCCTCATAATTTTAATGGTGGACCCTAGGCACCCCAGTCTAGCAATGTTATGTTTCCAGCCAGCTATATTTTACTCATACATGTGGCCAAGTATATTGTAGTTATAGTGTTGTTAAGTCTATGGAAAGCTATGTATAGAGCTGCTGCTGTAGCAATATCATGTTTAATAACACCGAAATGAAGGAAAAATTCTAATTGCTAGTGACTGGTCTAGCACAAGCCTGTAATAAATAGGTCTTATTGTCCTACATCATTATTTTAATGTCCTCATTATGCTGTTTTTGCAAACTACTTCATGATCCATTACCAAATCTCTTTTTCATCGAATATAAGCAGAGTTTCCTCTATGGTAGAAACAGGTCATGAGGAAAGCAAATGGCCTGTCTTAGAACATTGATCAGTGCTGAGATCTTTATCAGCCAAGAGCAGAGTCACGAGCTGCAAGAGAGCAGCCCCAATTAGAAATTAATCAGACAAAGCCGACTAATGGGTGACAAAGCTGTGACCTATTAAATGGCCCGTGATCAAATCATGTCCCTTTTCATCAGCTGTGAAGCCTTCAGAATTAATCACAGATCATTCATCACCTTGTAAAAAGACTTTTTTTCAACCTGTATCGTAAACGCTTGCCGATTAGAAGTAATTACAGGGACAGTTGGGTTCGTGAACAGTGATCTATGGGTACTCATATGGCTATCGGCTTGAAAGCCATATTATTCAAGTTTATTAAAATAAATAAGGTGAATGGGTATAGGAAAGATACATCGCTGTAGAACATCTACCAACAATGATCTCATTGTTTATATTGACTTAACTGAGTTACATAAATCTGTTGTTATACTGAATATCCTGATATTTAGAACAGAAGTCAAAAAGGAATATCTCGAGTGTCTGTGACATGAGATCAAGTCAGCCATTGTGAAGGCTGAGCTTAAACTCATCAGATTGCGTTGTAAGCTATGAATAGTGTGTAGGCCAAAGTGCTGTCCTAGGCTTGTCCTACATGGCAGAAATGGGCCCTGAAGGCATCCCATATTCAGTGCTATGGTCTCAACAAATTGATGTTGGACACTGATGAATCCTAGTATCTTAGTATCTATTTTAGTTATTAGTCGAGTGTATGCATGTGTACAAGAAATGCATTTTGGCCCCAGTCTGGGACCTTCATTAGTTCCCAGTCTAGAACCAAAATGAGTTATCTCTAAATATGCAATTGACTAATAAAAAAGTTTGACGGATTCACATTGATTTGCTGAGACCATAACATTGTATGTGGAATGTCTGCAGTACCCACGATGAAAAGAAAAGCATACTATTGCCTTGGACCAAACACATCTCCGAGATTGGAACAGGAGCAGGCACTTGCTTAAAATAGTGTTGTCATCCCATATCACCATTCTGATGCTACCACACTGGGAAGTGCCCCCTCTTCTCTTGCTTTTCTCCACTCTTGTCCTGTGCAGTCTTCTGCTCTGTTTTCTTGATGTATGTGAGCTGTGGGTGCTTTATGAGAGTTAAATTGATATGAGGATTCATGGTGTGCAAACTGT